>NC_086345.1:6831711-7081711 GCF_032445375.1 Bacillus rossius redtenbacheri
TGAAGCTAGAATGAATACCCAATGTCATGAATTGTAAAACTCTGGAAACACCAGTCACTTCCATGGGATCCAGCTCCCAACATAGTTACCAAGTTCCCATGTCAGGTTTAAAACGTTTCGGGTATCCAATTTAGTTTGTGTACGATACCCGTTTCCATGCAATTATTAGATCCAATTAAAAATTACTTCGATACGATCGATATATTTGCTTCTTATAAGGGTGGCGACATTGAAATTTATGTTGACTCACATGAAATAAATAAAGACGTAAGTAAATAAACTAATAAACACAAACAGGTGATTTGTCATTCTGCTACGTCCGAAATACTTTCCGTAGGAAAATAGAATCGATAAGCAAAACTAACACTTCTTCTGTTGTCCAAAAATTCCGACTAACACACGTCATTTTTAAACAACACACTTTAAAGTGTTATAAACAACTGCCGTTGGTAACAAATGCTGTGCGTATTTACTTTCTATCCGTTTCAAATACGATAACCGTTTCCATGCCATTTTTCCGTCTGCTCAATCCCATTCTATTCCACAATTTTGGTGTATCGACCTTGAAACTCATAACGTTTTGGAACCCATTTCCATGGACGTTTTCGAATCGGTAAGTGTTCTTAAAACATTTTAAACCCAACATGGAAACGTGGTAAGTATTGGAGTATGTCAAGGAGTTTGTTCCTAATGTTTAAAGGAGTGTACCAGATTGGATCTATACTACTACGAAAGGATGTATCAAAAGAATTTGTGACTTGCTAAATGATATATTGTAGTATATTTACAATGTAATTTTTTTGTTTGACATAACAGTATCAAGTTTTGCATTATTAGATTTTGGTAATATTTATTGTCTTTAATTTGATGTTTTGTATAAAGTTTGTTTTCTTGAATTATTATTTTCGGATGGTAAACAAGGTAATTTTTGAATAACTCTAGAAAACCTCTAGTTTAGATAGAAGTACTTGTCACTGTTCTACCAGCAGTAAGCCTGAATATTGTTTGGATCATATATCATTTGGATGTGGTTAATGTGATATTTTCATTATAAGAATTTTATTATGCTTAAAAAATAATATACACTGTTATTACCTTATAACATACAGCAGTCTTGCTTAACGTGAAGCAACGGGACACAGTCTATTTTTAGCCTGTGACTCGAGTCTGGCATTCATGCCGTATGTCCTACCTTCTCCCTTCATGCCCTACTTCACTTCCTCCACAACCAACTCACTGTATATGGATCAGTTTATCATGTGTTACATGGTTGAAAATTAAACAAGTATGGCAACAAAAACTAAGAAAGCTGTTGTATTGATGGATCAAAAACTTGAGGCGATCAGAAGACTAGACAAAGAGACAATGTAGAATAGCTGACTACTTAGGACTGGGGAAAAAAAACCAATCAGAAATAGAAAAATGGTGTGAATCAAAGGGCGCAATCAAAGAAAGAATATCTCGAGTACACTTGTAAACTGTAATTCATTTCTGGAGTACAGCGCTCATTTAAGTTGATGTTGGTGAAGGGACTGACTTTGAAAGACACTTGTCGATCAAAGTTAATTATCTCCCCAATACTGTAGCACACTCAAACCAGGACTCGGTTGCCAATCCAACGAATCCTACGGCTTTGTGTGCATTACTCGGCTAGTCAAGTAAACTGAGAATGAACTAAAAGCACTTGCTTTCTGAGGGCAGTTGTACAACCATTTGAACATCATTACATCTTCAAAAAAAAAAAAATTGTAAATATTTTGGTTTTGGTTTACAACTAGACTTTAAAGCAAGCTGCTCAACAGAAAAAATAACAATAACATTAGGTCATGCACATAAGATTTGACCACCATGTTTTTGAAACCACTTATTCACAATAGTGCATAGGACAGTTGTGAGCACATCTTATTTCTGTCGGACGCATGGCACAGCAACCAATGAGAGTAGAGTAGAAAACCATTTTGGCAGGACTAGAGAATTGTTTATGTTCATAAATCATATTGGGGTAAGAATATGTCCAGATATTACAATGCTTTGGGGTAATTCTTAATCTAGAAATTTAATTAAATCTATTACTTAAAAGCCACTAGAAAAATTTGTAAATAAAAAAATGTCAAAGGTTAACTAAAAATTTTATATAAACTTTATTTATTGGTATGTTTAAAAACTGTGCTAAAAAATTGCTGGTAATATTTCACAGAAATAATCATATGTTAGTTAATATAGTTACTAACATAGTCAGATGACAGATACATTGGTTTAAATTAACAGTAACATTCCAATTGTGAACTGCTTTCGCACAGGTTGTGTGCACAGCCGTGCGTACGGGCTGCTATTCACTCGCTTGGTTTTTTTTTTTATTAGTAACCCAGCCTACAGGCCGGTCCACACGCAACGTTTTCAGCAACGATTTACCTGCGCAGGTCACATCGTTGTTGACAAGACGTAGCATGTAGACAGAACAGGGTGGCCACTCTTTTGGGATCATAAAATTCCTGGTTTTTTCCAGGTTTTTTCAAAGGTGGTTTTTATCAATATTTGCATACAATTTGCATTTTTGTTTCACAAAGCACACAATATGATGTTTTATTGGCGTTAAACAATAGACAACTTAACTATAGGCTTAAAAATTAAATTGATGAACTTGCTTAAAACAAAACCTACCACCAACAAAAAAATTTATAATCTCACGTCACCAAAATTATTTGACACCAAATGCACGTGTTTTGCCCCTCTTGCGTGGCTGGCTAATGCTGTTCTTCCCATGCTACCGATATTGATTTTAACATTACACAAATTGCAAATGGCATTTGTTCTGCACTTTGGATCTTTCTCCACCCATTCAAACTCTTCCGTATATTTGTCATTGTATGTGGTGACCGAACTTGTTGACATTTTGATAGTCTGCGCAAATTACATTTTAGATTAAAAAATTCAAAACAACGTCCCGCACAACTAAACTTTTAAAAAAAAACTCGAGAAAAGTATCCGCGATACAGTGACGCAACAACATGAGTGCAAAGTAAAAAAAATATATACATACAAAACTAGTGCTACCAACATGCCGTGCGAGAAATTACTACCACCCTACAACAACATTTTCAGCCAAAATGCTGTTGCTTTTGAATACAGAAACATAATAAGTATGGAAGTCTGAATTGTTAACGGTTTCTTACGTACTACAAAAGTTTTTAAATGCAATATGAACAAATTAACTTTCACAAAATATAGCACACGAGCATACTGCCGTGCTTTGACGGGTGGTGAACGTGCTCATTTAACAGCCGTATGTATTGTGATCGTTACTTCATAAAAAAAATTCTCGGTTCTAATAAAAATTCCTGGTTGATTCCAGGTATTCCTGGTTTTTTTTTAAGAAATCCTGGCTATTTCCCGTATTTCCCGGTTGGCTGGCCACCCTGCAGAAAAACTGAGCAGTTTTGTGAACTGCGCGGAGACGGAACATGGAGAAGGAAAACTGTGGCCAAGAGCATTTATGTCCGCGCAGTTTAGTCGACCTGCACAGACTTGTAGCGTGTGGACACTTCCTCAATCTTCTCCGTACACGGGGGCTCAGTTCTCCCTCGGTATTTGTGCCGGAACAGTGTAATCTGTTCAACGATGACCGATTTGTGACAGTGTTCACGTGAATTTCTAACAGAGTTCATTGGTCTGTACAAGTCCTTTCCATGTTTGTGGCGGGTCAAATCAAAACAATATAGCGATAGGGACAAAAAAAATTCAAGCGTATGAAACACTTGTGCAAAAATACAAAGAGGTTGACATCGCGGCTAACAGAGATAAAATCACAAAATAAACTGGATAATATGTAGTGTACGGATTGGCGTCAAATTTTTTTTTACAAATCTGAAATAACTTTTGTTATATGCTCTTTTATGTCCTCTTTTCATTACAGCCTGCGGAGATAAGAAATTCCAATTACTTTTGGAGATATCGCCGTTCTTATTTTGCAATACAAGACCTGTGTAATCATTCGACCGCAGCATTTTATATTTTGCTGTGTGCGCGTGAATGCCTAAATAACAGAAATTTTCCATTAGGTAAGGTTAGATACATTATAAATACTTCAAAATAAACGTAAATTAAAAATAATATCAATCAATTTTACTTGTATAGTTTTAAGTATTTATAATGTAACTGACCTGACCTAACAAAACGGGACAAAGGTAGATTAGGTCAGGTCAGCTACATTATAAATACTTTGAAACTGAACGGACATTAAAAATAATAAAATTAATTTTAATGGTTGTTTAGTTTTAAATTATTTATAATGTAGCTGACCTAACAAACCGGGACAAAGGATGAACAGTAGGAACTCACGAAATTTTATTTTTACATGATGTAGTTCACATGGGAGACCTAAGATGCACATAAAGTTCTGCCATTCCCGATTAAACCCGAACAATTCACCTTCAGCCAACTTCGGGATGTTTTATTTTTGCGCAGGAAAAATGAATTCAAATATTAAAAGTGGTCGGTTAGGTTAGCTACATAAAAACACTTTAAAACACTATGGACGGTTAGTTAGGTAAGTATAGCTAAATTAAAATAAACAGAGAAATATAAATATTAATAAATAAACCCTATGTTGGCCGAAGGTGAATTGTTCGGGTGTAAACGGGAATGGCAGAACGTTATGTACATCTTAGGTTTCCCCGTTCGGGAACATCGCAAAAAAAAAAAATCATACTTGTAAACAAGCAACAATGTAAAGCCGCACGTGCGCACAGGATAAAAATTAAAAATTTTGATATCTCAAAGTATTTGGAATTTATCTCCGCCGGGTTTAATGAAACGAGGAAGTTAAAGAGAAAAGAATAAGGGTACTTTCGGAATTTTAAATTTTCTTTTAACAAATATCACCCAAATAATAAAATTAAAAAATTCGATATCTCCTAAAGTATTTGGAATTTCTTATCTCCGCAGGCTGTAATGAAAATAGGACGTAAAAGAGCATGTAATGAAAGTTATTTCAGATTTTTAAAAAAGTTTTTTGACGCTAATCCGTGCACTACATATTTACCTCAAAACTGTATACAAAACGTTGCGTGTGGACCGGCCTTAATAAAAGTGAACTATCACAAATAACCACCCCTAAGTTTTTGGCAAATTAGAACAAGCAGTGGTTTTGCTTACGTTTAACAGGTACTATATAATGACAAAATAATATCAAAAACGACATTGGATTTAAAAATCATTATATATAGGAAATTTCTTCAAATTACCGACACCGTAAATTTCAAGCACTAAAACCCAACTATGGCCATCCACGAACACACATTCTTAACTGCAAATTAAACATTAAATTGAACAAATACCTTCTTCGGTCAGATCTGCCCATTATAGGATTTTCTCAAATGTAAAAATTACTACGTCGTTGGGTATCAACCCACAACTTCTTTACTTAAATTTTATATGTATAATTCGTCCTAACACACGCCGATACACATCACCAAAATCTGCAATGGCGACAAAGAACGTTTGGGAAATGGAGACCAGAGAATTGGAATTTTAAAAAAAATGTTTATATTATATTAATTTGGGAAGTAAAAAATTCACAAATTAAAAATTACTTTGTTTAATATTAAATAATGACTTTTATTATCATAAATATATTAAAATATTTTAATAATTCAAAGAACTATTTTTTTTCATGTGGAATGCTACACAAAAAGTTGAAAATGTTTTTATGGACATGCTCCAGCTTAAGCCAATAATCACTAATAGTACTGTCAAAGTATTTAGAAAAAATTATTTCGAGCGTTTTAGTATTTCCTTTAAATAAACACATATTGACTTTATTATTCATATGACAATATTGTTGATTTTTAATAAAATAGCTTAGAACACGGTAAACTTTTGGAATTGATTAAAATATAAGACAAAAAATGTTTTTAATCACAAACATTCAGTTCTATATATTTTAACGTCGTCCGACCGAAGGCCACCCTAAAGCCCAACCTGCAACCGCCAGTATCCAATCCCGCTAACGGAAATAACCCCTAGCCATGGCCCACCCGAGTCAGCCGAGCACCACGGAGCAAAGGTAGAATTAAAGCCCAAGCCTTAATCAACCAGACACCACGATTCCGGTACATTGAAAATTCAAAGTAGATTAATGACAACACCACTTTTAATTATAAACCCCCGTTGCAAAGGAAGTGCGACGTAGAAGTGCCCGGGTCACTCACGTGTGGATTCTTATTAACACATTCGTGAGTGCTCCCCTTGCGGCCTTTAGCCTAATTTAAATAAAGTTGACGCCGACCGCCAATGCTCCTCTATGTCGCATAGACTGCTATGCCTCATCAACGTCTCCTAGAAGCGTGTGCACCGAACGCGCCCGTGCGCGCAGCTAAGTGTAGTGCGTGCGTCGAGGCGATCGCCGTGCAACGAGTGCTGCGCCGGCGGAAGGATCGGGCCGGGTGTGGCATATCCTTCCGCCGCACTACAACAAATTGTTATAATTATGTTTTTCCACAGGATTTTATTAAACATTATTTTTCATTAATTAATAATTCAGTCTTTGCAAAACCATGTTTCACCGTGCGATTTGTCCCGAACCTGGCCGGTTCAGTTTCCTGCGAAATTCACACGTTTCCGCGGGAGGGCTGGCGGGGGAGGGGGGTCGCGCGCGGCGACACAGGTAGTGTCCTTCGAGAGCTCAACCAGGCCGGCAGCCTGCGCGCAACGCGGAACCTTCAACCTTTGCATTCACCGACATGTAGTTTTCCATAGTGTAATTTCTTTTCAACCTTTTGTACAGTTCCGCGGTCGGCCTAAATTTACCATGAGGTACTTAACTTAATTCAATCAGTGCTCCGAGATGAGTGTTTTACGTCATACGTAAGTACTGTGGGGAGAGTATGTGTTTTTACGTCGGCGCTTCACGCCCAACCTAGCCTACAGGCTACTTAGTTTTGGCCCGCACGGGGCAGCCAGCAGGCGACACGTGCCATCCAACTTAATAACGATTCAGTCCCTGGGACACGCGTAGACACCACGTAGAGTCGCCGGAGACACGGGCCTACGTGTTGCTAGCCCAGTTTATCAAGTGTAATGTGTTAGTGGAATAGTTGTTCGCCTAAGTGTAATTCGTCATGTCAGGGCTTATGTATCACCGTCGTACGGCAGTGCGCCACCAAACTTAATAACGATTCAGTCCCTGGGACACACCTAGTCACCACGTAGAGTCGCCGGAGACACGGGCCTACGTGTTGCTAGCCCAGTTTATCCAGAGCTAGGTATTAGTGTAGTGTATTGTGCTTCAAAATATCGTGTGCCATGTCAGTGTCTTTTGTAACTTTCGCGTCACGTATACAAGTCTGCCCCTCACGCGCATAAGAATCGTGAGCCGCCACTGAGGAAGTGAGCTGCGCGTGTGACTAGTCGCGTCGGGCAAACCGTTACGGCCAGAACGGGCAGCACCATGTATTGGGCTGTGCTGTATTAAATTCACCAACTATCTGAAGAGGTTTTGTGTTATTATTCAGGCGTCCCGAGTGGCCTCAACAGCTCGGGGGGCCCTACTGCGTTGACCCCTACCTCTAGCCACAAGGCCGAACCTTCCCTGAGAACACGAACCTAACAAAATCACGTCTATATAATCGGAGGTAGCGGGGACGGCGTCAAAGTAGTGTGTGACTTAATTAAAACAGCCCCAAATATTCATGTATCATTCGCCACTGGAGTAGTCAACAAGCGACGAACAGTCTCATGTGTGACTCACATTATTTAAACATAATTAATATAAACTATTAAATCCAATTTCCAAAATGTATCTATGTATTAGGGTAATTGTTAATTTTTAATGTGTGAATTTAAAGCCACTTTCAATCTTTTTTTAATATAATATTTTACGAATAACGGAACATTAGAAACTCTGGCGCGACAGGATATTGAGCCCTCCCCTCGTGCCAAGGTCAGACGCCAGTGCCAAGTGACTCGCGGACCGGGACGAACGTGCGTCCCACGGGAAGCCTTCAACCATTGTCTACACTGATTTCATTCTGGAAATTATAGTTTCGCTCCAAAACCTTTTTTAATTAACTCCCCGTGTGCGCCCGGTCCTTTTACGGTGTAGGGCGTTACGGTGTAAAGCATTACGAGGGGCAGTGCAAAATATGGCGCGGGCCGACTCCGCTATAACAGACATTTGGTTAATTGTCGAAGTGCACAAACACCGGCCACATCTAGTTAAAGTCTTTTAACTAATTTCATAGAGAGGCGCGGTCCACAGGTGGGCCCGAGCGTCGCCGTTCGAAATATACGGGATTGGCCGACCCCAATCGAACTCTTCCCCTCAACCTCGACTGGCATGAGGGCTTAACCTTAGTGACGGCATGTCAGAGCGCCCAGTATAAACATAGTGTAATTTGTGTAGGGAAAATATTGTACTGTAACTACAAGTGTAAATGCCAACGTTAATTAAAAGTCCACTCCGCACACTCCGTGCGCGACGTGTATACGACATTGCAAACCAGACTCGTGTATGTTATTTGTGAACCTCCCCAATCCAGTTAGAGATCAGTGTGCTATGCTGTGTAGGGCCAGTATGGCATCAGTTTTCATCAGGGACCCCTAACACCACGACCACCGCCGCAGTTCCAAGGGGGCCACGCAAGAGCATACGTACCCACCGACCCACCTCGTGGTGACGTCGTACCGACCACGGCCTTTAAGCCCGTGCTCCGCACCGCCAGTACCGTATCCCGTTTTCGGAGCGCTCCCCTCGCCCAGCCAGATTGAGTTAGGCGAGCGCCTCGGGCGTGACCCCAATATACATAATGAAATTTAAAGGTACGGAACCCCGGAGGCTCGAACCCATTATTCAATTAAGGGAAAAGCCATTAGTACGAAATTACTAATTACCTGACATATAATAAGTGCGTCGTAGCCACTCCGGGCGAGTACACCACGCACGGAGCAGACAACAAACCTTATTAACATTCACCGCGGCCACTGGCCTTAATTAAAATGCCCGTGGCTATGATCAAGTCAGAATAGGAGAAATCCCTCTAAAACAATTCACAGTGGGACAATATGTTAGTAAATTTACAGTCGCCAACTTGATGTCACAATTTAAATAATTAAATACATTAAAACCATTGTTAAGCCTTAAGCACCCAATTATCAGGTGCTACATTTTAATTGGGCACCTGGAACATGTTTTAACTGGTAATAGAGTATATTCAACTAATATAAGTTTTTTGACGCCGACTCACAAAGAAGAGAAAGTTTCTCTTCCTTGCGAGGCGGCCATGTTCGGCAGTCTCCAACCACTCCGCGCCGGGAACAGACGTGTGTCCGTGGGCAGCATCCAAGTTTTCTTTCTTTGATTATTTTATTCTGTACTAAATCTTTAAATGTAAAACCTCTTATTAATTCATCGCTGCCCACGTCGACTCGGCGCGTATTTTACGGAACCGGGCCTATCCCGACCGTTTTCATCGTGATACCGCGCTGCGGATCGTATCACTCACGTAAGTGTTTCGCCGAACTTAGGAGCCCGCTCATCGACCCCCCCCCCCCCCCCCCCAGCGGCAGTTAACTTTCGGCGCTGGCCGTCTCCAGCGAGCATCGACCCACGTCCCGCGAGACTGCCGCGGTAACCATTGCCACGTAGTGTTGTGTTTAGTGTTGGTGAGAATTTTTGTAGCGGGACTGAACCGCGGAGCGGACTTGTAGAGTGTACCGTGTACCCACATGGACCCCCGGTGAAACTCCCAAATTAAATGTATTCTCGCCAACTCGTATATCATTTTCCGTAATTCCCCGTCCTCCACACGGCCGAGCGGCCTTCACAGTCAAGGTAGAACCATTCAGGTTACATTCAAGCCGTGTACCTGGCGGGGCACGCGGGGGCAGAGGACCCACGACCCCACACCAACGGCCTAGCAGCCCGCTAGCCTGGCGCCCCTCCGGACAACAAGAGCATCGCGACGCCCGTAGCGCTTGTCAGGTACCCCCCGGACCTTTCACAGAGGTCGGGTGACGACAAAGGTTAACCACCGAGTTAGCCTGGCGCCCTCCCGAACACGTTTTCATGTAAAAAAAAAACAGCCTTCACGCTAGGAACTACGCCAGATCTCGAAAACGAGAACCAGGGCGACAGCAATTTCTAACAAATAATAATGTAATGAAATTATGAACAGGCTATTTTATAACTGCAATCCTTCTACAGTTCTGTTTTTTTATTTATTTGAAAAAAAAAATATGTAAAAAAAGTTGAGTTAATTAAATTACATAAGCGAGTGCACAGCAGTCAACGCAAACGATTCTGCACACTATTTGAGCAAACTTGGTTCACAATTTGTTCGAAGTCAACTTTCAGGCAGTTGAAAAACAGAGCGGACGTTGCTCAGTTGTTGTTGACGTTCTGTTTGTCCGATAACAGCTCTCGAAGAGCGATTTCCTAAAGAGGAGGAGTGTATACTGTTCGACCCTTATTACCACTGAACCAATGACTGCATTGGACGAAAAATTAGGTAGCAGGAAGCTGGCAGTTGTGACTAGTAGTACTTTAATTACTCTATGACTAGTTGGTCAACGTGTTTGGGCCTGTGGATACATCTCTACTAGGTACGTTTCTCGTACACGCATGAAACAAACAACTAATAAAATGGTAACACAGCCAAGAATCTACAGATAGCCTAGTGCCTCGATATCAACTGGCCATGACAATGGTGCACTGGACTGCAAGCAAAACTCTGTGTCATTTATTCCACGTGTATGGAGCAGAAGTGAGGCCAAGTACCAACTCACTTAAAAAAAATTTGACGGCGTGTCTGTTTCTAGATATGCTAAAAATAAAGACATAATATATACTATCTGTACCATCTGTTTATCCCTGTTTAAGGTATTAAAAACTAAAACTAACAATACATTAAATTTGAATGATAGTGGAAATGTTGCTGGTGAGCAGGTCAAGCCAGTGAGGCATGTGACATGCAGTACAGACTAAACTGGGACACAGGCTTTGATTAAGGACCACGGATGTATAATGTGCAATTCACCTTAAAATTTATTTAGTTTTGGCAATGAAATATATTTACTGAATTCAACATTAGCTGGTAGAATGTTTCGCCAACAAGAAGTGATTAACATCCTGTTAATAAAAATTTCCAACTTAAAAATTATATTAGATGATGATACGTAAAGCAAAATATTAAATAAATAATACTTAGGGAATATAAAAACATTTACATGTACATATTTATGTACATTTTTTTCGCATCAATTTAAAATAATTTAAATAATAGGATACAATATTTTAAAGTATTTGCTACCATCCTATTAAAATACAACAGGTCCCTTTAAAATATCACCTGTGGCCTATTTCATAAAACTACAAGTCTACAAATTACAAGTAACTTTGCTAGTAACTTGTAAAAACTTTGTTAATGTTGTTTCATAAAGCTACAAGTAAATACTTGTAGTTACAAGTGAAATGCTACAAGTTACAAGTTAATTTTACAAGTAAATAAATGTTTTTGTTTCATAAACAAACTTGTAGCTTGCAAGCATTTGTAACTTGTGAGAAATTGCTACTAGTGTCGATACATAGGTAGAATATTGCGTAAGTCCAATTATATTAGTTGTTAATCATTTATAAGTCTATGCTTGTGTATAGAATGATATTATAACATCTTAGAATACAATGGATATTATTATATTTACCGATTCTGATGAACATGATATATAGATATTGAGGTTATGAGGCGACCACGCAATTTTAGAGAGAGAGTGAAAATGGTACTTGGCACAATATTTGAGTACCTATAACAAAAGTTTCCGCATGAGTGCTGTTAAACTGGAGGAGCTAGTACCTACAAGATATAGGTCATCTATTGGATTACCCTACACGAATAAATATATCGTTATTTGCGAGGCAAAAAATAATTGTCTCTCGACATTGGTTGGGAAATGGCGGACAGTACCATGCAGTTGGAGATATGCATGGTATTTCCAAAGCAACAGTACACAGATGTATCAAAACATTTGTGGGGCACAACTCCTAGTGACTGAGCAAACGTCATTACATCAGTCCAAGCTAACTGCTTATCCTTTTTCGTCAGTTTGTCCGAAAATGCTCCAAACAAAATGTTTTTATATTCATTAATTTTTTTGAGCACACGTATTTTGTCGTGCATCTGCATTTGCCGTGAAATCATTTTTATTAGCATACACTTCACAACTATAACCTACAAATGAGTTACGTAATAAAAACACGAACAATAAACAGCTGACTCGTAAACTTGTAGGTATGTGTTACAAGTGCACCAACTTCTACAAGTCAAGCAACTTTATTTGTGAAACACTTCAGATTCACACTTGTAAGAAATTCCCTTGTAACTTGTAACTAGTAACTTGTAGACTTGTAGTTTTATGAAATAGGCCACTGGTCTCAATGGCCAATACAACTAATTTCTGCAATGGAAGTAAAATTAATTAATTAAACTTCTCTGCCCATCTCATATGGTGGTAAAACATTGCAGACTTGTCCAGTCGACCACTGGGTTGTGAGGGAAAATGTGCCTGAAGTCAGCTTGATGTCGTCACGACTATGGCCTCTAAGCTCGTGCTCAGCACTTTAGTACCCGGTCCCATTTGCGGAGCGCACCCCCAGCCCAGCGGGAATGAGTCTTGCGAGTGCCTCGGGCCTGACCTCAATAGACTCAAAGAAACTTAATGGCAGGAAACCCCGCAGGCTCAACCCATAAAACAATAACTGGACGAGACACTAGGACATAATTATTAATGCATAGGCATTAAACATGTCGTCGCCTGGTCGACTAGCCTCTGAATGATAGTATTTCGCAAGCTACTCAGTTGCGTAGAAAAAGGTATTTGTTGATGACTATAGTTACCAGTCGTGAAGAATCAGAGAGACAAAACTTGAAGGCTCCCCACGATACGCGCACGTCCGCTCCGGGCCGCGAGCTGATCAGAACTGCCGCAAGGGTCGGCATGCGGAGGGGGGGACACTTCCTCCGTACGCCAAGGTTACGCCGCTCGTCTGATCTGGGCGGAGACTAGGCGAGGGGTGCGTTCTGCCAGCAGGAGCTAGTACTTCGGGTTAAGGCTGGGCTAATGGCCTTCGGTCGGTACGACGTCAACGTATTGTACCATGTAACATGTGAATAAATTCAGTTATGTTCAAGTATTTTCCCTTTAATCATTACGGCATCCTGGGTGGCCTAAACAGCTCGGGGAGTCCTTTGTCGACGCGTCTCTGCCTGCAGCCACGAGGCAAATAACCTCGCCCTCGTGTTAAAAGTCTAAATTTCCACAGATGAAATCATTAATTCAGTAATCAGGCAGCGGGGACGGCATCAACTTAATGAGGAGCGCACAATGGTTGACAGTATCAAAGACCTTGGATAGATCGAGAAGAACCTGGTGTTTTGGAATGTGGTGATACTAGAGGTGATAGGTTAACAACGCAGACCAAATTATGCTGCTCCGAAAGCCCCTGCCGTATACCAAACTGAAATGATGGAAGAGGGCCGCGAGCTGTGAGATGATGTTTTAACTATCGCAGTATTATCATTTCAGCCACTTTTGAAAGAACTGAAAGGAAACTGATGGAGCGGTAGCCAGATGGCAAGTAAGCAGGAGCATGCAGCTTTGGTATAGACGTGATGATAGCAGCCCGCCACTGGGTGGGAAACTTCTAATTTTTGGAAAACTAAAATACTTTATTTCATTTCCTCTCGGTCTTTTATTCTTATTCGGGCAAACATATACAGTATAATTTGTCATTTTTAATTTTAAAATACGTTAATTTCCGTTAAATAACATAATAATAAACCAGCACCAATATCATCAGGAGAAACAGAGGGCTGTATCGAGGAAGGAGGGATCATGAGTGGAAGATTCAGAGAGAATGGAGACGGACAGAGAGAGGAAGACAGGTATTCCTTGTGAGGACGGGGCGAGAGTGGAACGAACTTGAGGGGAGGACACTGGATCTGGGAGGAGGGAAGGACTTACGAAGGAGGCTCCAGAGGGGGGAGGAGTGATGGTAGTTGGGGGGTGGGAACTCCTTGCCACCGGGCGGAAGCCCAATTGCAGGTGTAAATTGTTATTATTATTATTATTATTAACTCCAACGTGTTATGTGCGCAGAACGGAAAAATAATATCCGTACATTTGGTGTGGATATATATTACTTTGGCCATGATATATAAGTAAAATATTTTTAAAGCCTAAATATACAACTGAATTTCACTCTACTTTTTTCATAAGTGATGGCAATTGTAAATATTAAATGATAAATGATAGTTATACTTTGAAACCTATATTTTCCATTTTAGTTTTAGCCTTTTCTGCGGGTGTGTGAAGTGATTGAAAAATTTACGATAATAGTAAATGTTTCTCAATAATGTTGGGTCCTCTACTTGTGATCTCTTCAAGGTTGCAGCTTGTCAAGCGCGGGTATCAAAGTCGAAAACAAACACGTCGTTTCATACAGGGGGTGGCAACTCTAAAATAGGCCATTATGTACCCAGATACTATTTTTAATCTGCACAACAGATAGCGCTAGTAGATTGACCTAGTTCTTTTGTAAATTCATAGGTAGCGTTAGTGTTCATAATCAAATGTCAATTGAATGTTTATAAGAAACTAAATTTATGCAATAAATACTAATAATGCAATAAATATAGTGTAATATTAATTTATTTTGATTTCAAAAACAGTTGATTTGTAAAAATTGTTTTTTTTTTTGCAGTAATATTCGTTTACAGATTGATTTGAGCATTATAGTCGCTCTTTTTTTTTTTCGGTTTGTAGTAGATTTTGGTCGAGTGAAAGATGGATTTTACAATGGAGTTTGATTTATCATTTTGAATTATTTTCCTATATGATTGTGAATTAAGAAGCCGATGAAGATGCCTGTGAATACACATCAATGTTTTGTGTCTTCGTGCAGGAACAGTATTACTGTTAATCCTGATGTGACAACATTCAGATTTCCATGAAGCCGAAGCAAGTGAGTACTGATGTTTATATTAAAAAAATTACAATAAGTGGTTTAACATGTTAAGGGTTAGGCATTTATGTTAAGGCTTATTATACAGGATTTATAGAGCGATATTATCGAGACCTGAATTTGCGCACATAATAATTTTGTAATTACGTAGTATAATCATTTATGTATTTTTAATAACCCACACACACACATATATATACACATACATATATATATATACATACACACACACACATATGTATACACATATATATACATATACCCATTTGGGGATAGTATGGGCTTAGTAAAATTACCATAAATCAGTAATTTAAATGTAATGATTTGTGATATGAACCCTAAAAATCGTTTTGTGTTACTGAATTTATATTATTTATACAATATGTGATTCAATGAAAATTAATATATCGTAATTAAGAGAAACCCACCAAATTTATTACACTCTACAGCACTTTAATAATAAAACATTACCTCTGAAATATATACGTTCATTGAGTGGTAATGCTAAACTAAATACACATAATTAAATACATGTATGTTTATACCTTATATTTATAGTATGCTACATGCTAGCTAATAATCTGGAAATACTGATTTAAGTATGTACTAGCTCACACTATAAAATTTTTTTGTTTTGTTTCCAGGTTATTGAAGTGGATTGCTGCAATTGGCTATGACCTTGATGCCAGTAATGCTGAAACATTTAAAACTAAATATGTATGTTCCGAACATTTTGATATTGGAGCTTTCACTACATGTGACTGCATCAAATTGAATCGTGGTGCTGCTACAACATATTTTAATTCTGTGGACAGTGAAGTATGGATCTATTGTTATAATTTATTATGTCTAGAATGCTGCCAAATATAGGTGAAATGTTTATGTTACATAACATAACTTGTAAGATCTACTTGTGCAGATATATATTTTCACCTGCCTCTAAGGTCCTTTGTTATTCACAGGTAGCATTTACATGTGATGAAGCAGTATTTAACATTATTGGTCAACATGCAGTCCATCATTACAACCTTTGTACAGGCGCATACAAACATATATGTGTGGGGTATTTCACACTTTTTATTTGATGTTAAAGATTGGTATGGTGACCGGGATACTTTTTTTTATTAAACCTCCTACACAGTTCTCTACTGTTTCCCTTATCTGTTGCCTTAACATTTTTTTCCGATCAGTCCAATTCCTTGAATCACATTGCAAAAAAAGTCACAATACATGGGATTGGGCCACTCTCTTCAAAGAATTGTAATTCGAGTTTAAACATAGCAAGGCTGACCATAAATTGTAGAGGAAAATTTAAAATGTTGATCTTCAACATATTTATAACCTATGCTCATGTGATGTATATACAGCTAGTTAGAAAGTAAGTTGTAGTATAGTATGCAATTGAACCTTCAATAAGTTCTACATCCACACTTAAAAACTTATTTTACTTGATGTTTTATGTTCAATAACTATTCAGTATAAAGGTTTTTTTTTACATTATAAACTACAAAAGTATTCCGATTTGTAAATGTAATGAAATTCCACTGAGCCCTCTACCTTTTTTTTAACTACCATTTCTGCCGTGTGGCCTTTTTTTTCTTACTTTTGTGTTCATTATAAGTTACAACCACTCATTTGATTTATTGTGTTAAATTAAATGATATTTAAAATTGGATGTCACTTCATAAGAACATTCAGGATTACCTGTATTCACAGCGCACAATTATACAAAAGTTTTTTATGTATGTAAAAGTGTTTTACGTAAGCCAGTGGACACATACATGTATTGAGTAACATGAGAAAATTGAAATATCTAAAATAAAATTAAAAGGTTACAAGCTTTTATATACATGCAGCTCCCAAAAAAGTCTGCATACTAAAAAATAACACATGCTTTTAAATGAATTCTTACCATCTTATAAACTAGTAGTATTTTGTTATTTGATTTCAAATGAATTGTTTTTGGTTAATTTATTTGACTGAAGGGATTAAATATCATTTGTAGAATAAAGTGTGAAAAGTAGTATTGATCAATTTAACTGTAAGTACTAAATATGTGTTACATTTCTTGTAAGTTAAAATTGTTCAGGTATTATAAATTAGCTGAAAAAAGCAAACTCATGACTAGAATAAATTGTACTGTTAGGTATGTTTCGAAGAAAGACTACCTGTTGCAGTCGTTACCATGTGTATGTACCACATTTTTATTGTCATTATAACTGCCATAATTTTGTACAAATAAATCACTTAATACATAAAATATGGTTATGGAAATTCTCAGTTGAGTTTGTTAATGGATATAGGCCAACAAAAGGGGTATAAATGGGGAAGATTTTTTGAAAAACATTTAAATCACTTCAACTCCCATAACATGAAACATATCACATCTGTTTGAACATATTATAACTTAAAGGAGTATTACCAAAAATTTTGTCTACATACTTGAATATGACCAGCCATAACTGTTAAGGGGTGGGAAAAAACAAGGGTTTGAGGACAAAAAACTCCTAACTATCTTAGTAGGCACACCATAGAATCTGTTCAAATTTGTTGTCAATTTTAAAAAATTTTATAACCACCTGATAACCACCAAGGGTGCTGTGGGTAAAATAATGAGGGGTTAATGGACAAACAAATATTCTTAATTACTCTATTAAGTTAACTATAAAATCTATAACAATTATTGCAATTCTTCTAAAACTTGTATAAAACTTTGATCTGAAACAATTTTTTTAGGATTAACCAGTGCTGCAAGAAGTTGAAAATACCAGTGGGTGGAAATTTAAAAAAATAATAATAAAACTTCTGTACAGTGTACACTATCGCATCCATTCTTATTTATTTAAAACTTTCTAAATATCTTTTGAAACTTTAATGTAACCAAACATTACTGCAATGAGTGAAAATAATATATTCAGAGACAAAAAATGATAACTTTAATTATTGCACTTGCTCTCTGTATGCTGACTGCATTGCTAAAATGCACATAGACCTCCAATTAAATTAATAAAATAAAGTATTCTGCAAAATGTTGATAGCGAAACAATTAAAATTGTGCCAATCTCACCTGTGTACATGAAAATCTATATTATGCTTCAAATAGGCTATTTTATAAACCAGAAAATGAAATTACCTATTTAGGACTTTCCATTACCCTTAGCATTCCTTTACTGCATCTTATTTTTTTGTTCAGTTATAATTAAATTTTGGTATCTTCTTGTTATACGTGGGTAATTGTTCCTTATCACGTACTCAAGTTTAAGCCTTGATCCTGTATGATTGATCCTGTGGTACATGATGCTTGCTGTCTTAATTTAGTACATCAAAGATCCTGGACATAACAAAAATATTACAATAAAAATAATTTTAGGAAGTAAAAAAAAAATTACTTTCAGATTTTTATTTGATGTGATAATACCATCAGAATTCATTGTTACATCACCCCATTATTGTATCCAGGATCTTTCTATGTACTAAATTAAAACAGCAAGCATCATGTACCACAGGATCAATATATTCAGGATCATGCCATTAGGATCAAGGGATAGGCTTGGATACGCTGTGCGGAACATTTACCCACATTGTGTTTAAATATAAATTGTTTCATCTTGTGGGTGAAGAGAAAGAAGGTATCCTCAGTCCAATTCTTTCATCTACTCCATAGTACATATGTTTCTAAGAGCTATACAGTTGGTTTTAGATTTATTTAGCAGTAGTTAGCTTCAAACCAGAAATTATATTAGGTCTTTACAGCATTATTTATACTATTTTCCTTCACAAAAATTTATGAACCATCAGAAAAGTGTGGTGTGCTACCTTGTGTAATGTGAGAAAGCTGGTATACTTGAAACACGAGTGGGCCAAGGAAACTCATTCTGAGAACTATATATGATTTTATTTGTACACTTTAAAGTTGTGTAAGTGAGATACAATTACTAGGTCTTTTACTTTACTTTTGATCTTGAAATAACAACTTTTGAAGAAAATATTTATGATTTATGAGGTCTAAAGGTTTAGACTTAACACAAAAATAATTCATGCTGAATTTTAACTCAAAATTTCAAGGCTTGACTAGTAAACTTTAATATTGTATTTACTGTTGACTTTTTGTAAGTCACAATGTCATTTTTTTAATGTAAATTTTGAATGCAACAATATACAATATTATTCTTAAAAGTGAATTAGATAATAGGGTCATTCAAATATAAACCGGAATATTTTTATACAGATTTATTGGTGATATACGAAAACTACAAGTGGAATGCCTTTTTTTTCTACATAGTTTCCTTAAGCATATATACTTCCCCCCCCCCCCCTCCCATTTTTGATCCCTTCATGAAAAGAAGACTGGTGCTCCAGCAGCCAACTGCACATGTACTGTTTGACTGCAGCATTGTCTTCAAATCATTACCCTCCTAATGCCTCTTTCAGTGGACCAAACATACAGCCTGAATATTGCCTTCATTGATGCTGGTTGCCGGATGCAATATGTGGCATCGATTTCCCACTTTCAAAACTTATGGCCCAATGGAACACTTGTGCATGCCTAGGTATCTCCTCCCCATTCTCCCGCCACCGATTCCCCAGCGGACTGCACCACTCAAGTCGCTACTTGAGTCGAAAGAACAAAATTCTGTGGACAGTGAAGGATGGATGTATTGAACTTTAAAAATAGCCTTTTTAGTGTTGTTTCAACCTTGCCATATTATGGTTTACATAGTTGTGTGAGATGCACTATGTACACAAAACTTAGTTTTTTAGTTTATTTAAATTGTGAAATCATCAAATGTTATATTCATGTTCCTTTTTTTTTTCTTGGGTTATGTTTGTAACTTTGACTCTTTTTGTTTATTCATCCCGCTAGGTTAAATGGGTTTTTAATGATTTTCCATTTGAAAAAGAAAAATGTAGTGCCCAAACGTGACTTGAAAGAATTGAGTTACCACCTGATCGTGTCTGTGATAACTAAGGAGAATTTTAATTAGCAGATCTCATTTAGTCCAAAGTTTAAATTTAAAAAAAAAAATGAACAGTTTTTTTAACACAGGATCACTTTCAGCACATTGAAATTGTATCGAGCATCCTGCAAATAAGATTATGAAACAAATTCAAAAGGCTATTATTATTATTAATATTATTATTATACGACGGAAAATAGCCAGTTCGATAGCTCGAAACACGTTGCTAATCGATTTGTATTATACATATCGATTTATATCGTTAACGCACTTTCGATCACGGTATTTCATTTGTAGATTCATAGATGGCAGCGTAATCGGCGATTGTTTGTAGGTACAGAAAAACAGCGTTGAGTTTCCGGTCTTTATGATATATGGTCGTTGGTTTCATAAGCGCGCAGTGCAAAACCAAAACGTGGGACCGTGGTCAAGTAAATGCGCTGGACAGCAACAGCAAAACATGGCGCCATTCTGTATGGGAGGGAATTCTACTACACACGCTGAAAACATCCCTATTTTAACATAATTTAACGAAAATAAAAACATATAAAAGAAAGAAAAATGTATGAAATATACAACATAACAAAATATATGTACCATAATATAAACAAAAAAAGTTTTAAACAATAAAAAACTTAAATTGTTGAAATATCAAGATAAACACAGCCCATATATTTTACAAATTTCTTTATATTTAAACGTCTCCAGGACTCATGCCATGTATTGGCCGAACATCAGCCATGTACCAAATGAAAGCTGTCACCTTACTTAACAAAATATACTCATCAGAATTTTAGTCTGGGCCGACACTTTTAATGCCGACGGACAGCAACAAGATCGCGCGCCCAGTTTCACTTGCAGGCAATAGCTTCACCCGCCCATTACAGGCCTTGAAAAAACCATTTTACTTCTCCGTTAAAAAGTGAAATATGAAAATTCAACAACGAGGTCCTAAGCACAAGATATAAGGCTTTTTATTTAACCTAAAAAATTTGTCATTTAAAAACATTTTTTAAAATTATTTAAGGTCAAACAAAGTTCATATTTCAGAAAATGGCATTATATTATAACGACTCCAGGACTCATACCATGTATTGGCCGAACATCAGCCATATACCAACTGAAAGCTATCACCTTACTTAACAAAATATACTGTTCAGAATTTTTGTCTGGGCCGACACTTTTAATGCCGACGGACAGCAACAAGATCGCGCGCCCAGTTTTACTTGCAGGCAATAGCTTCACCCGCCCATTACAGGCCTTGAAAAAACCATTTTACTTCTCTGTTAAAATGTGAAAAATGAAAATCCAACAACGAGGTCCTAAACACAAGATGTGAGGCTTTTTATTTAAACTAAAAAATTTGTATTTTTAAAAACATTATTTAAAGTTATTTAAGGTAAAACAAAGTACATATTTCATAAACTTGCATTATATTAAAACGACTCCAGGACTCGTACCAAGTATTGGCCGAACATCAGCCATATACCAAATGAAAGCTGTCACCTTACTTAACAAAATATACTGTTCAGAATTTTTGTCTGGGCCGACACTTTTAATGCCGACGGACAGCAACAAGATCGCGCGCCCAGTTTCACTTGCAGGCAATAGCTTCACCCGCCCATTACAGGCCTTGAAAAAACCATTTTACTTCTCCGTTAAAAAGTGAAATATGAAAATTCAACAACGAGGTCCTAAACACAAGATATAAGGCTTTTTATTTAACCTAAAAAATTTGTAATTTAAAAACATTTTTTAAAATTATTTAAGGTCAAACAAAGTTCATATTTCAGAAAATGGCATTATATTATAACGACTCCAGGACTCATTCCATGTATTGGCCGAACATCAGCCATATACCAACTGAAAGCTGTCACCTTACTTAACAAAATATACTGTTCAGAATTTTTGTCTGGGCCGACACTTTTAATGCCGACGGACAGCAACAAGATCGCGCGCCCAGTTTTACTTGCAGGCAATAGCTTCACCCGCCCATTACAGGCCTTGAAAAACCCATTTTACTTCTCTGTTAAAATGTGAAAAATGAAAATCCAACAACGAGGTCCTAAACACAAGATATAAGGCTTTTTATTTAACCTAAAAAATTTGTAATTTAAAAACATTTTTTAAAATTATTTAAGGTCAAACAAAGTTCATATTTCAGAAAATGGCATTATATTATAACGACTCCAGGACTCATTCCATGTATTGGCCGAACATCAGCCATATACCAACTGAAAGCTGTCACCTTACTTAACAAAATATACTGTTCAGAATTTTTGTCTGGGCCGACACTTTTAATGCCGACGGACAGCAACAAGATCGCGCGCCCAGTTTTACTTGCAGGCAATAGCTTCACCCGCCCATTACAGGCCTTGAAAAAACCAGTTTACTTCTCTGTTAAAATGTGAAAAATGAAAATCCAACAACGAGGTCCTAAACACAATATGTGATGCTTTTTATTTAAACTAAAAAATTTGTATTTTTAAAAACATTATTTAAAGTTATTTAAGGTAAAACAAAGTACATATTTCAAAAACTTGCATTATATTAAAACGACTCCAGTACTCGTACCAAGTATTGGCCGAACATCAGCCATATACCAAATGAAAGCTGTCACCTTACTTAACAAAATATACTGTTCAGAATTTTTGTCTGGGCCGACACTTTTAATGACGACGGACAGCAACAAGATCGCGCGCCCAGATTTACTTGCAGGCAATAGCTTCATGCGCCCATTACAGGACCTGAAAAAAAAACATTTTATTTCTCTGTTTTAAACTGAAATATAAAAATCCACCTACAAGGTCCTAAACGCAAGATATGGCGCTTTGTATTTAATTTAAAAACTTAGTATTTGTTAATAGTATTATTAAAATTATTTAAGGTCAAATAAGGTACATATTTCAAATACTTGCATTATATTAAAACGACTCCAGTACTCATACCAAGTATTGGCCGAACATCAGCCATATACCAAATGAAAGCTGTCACCTTACTTAACAAAATATACTGTTCAGAATTTTTGTCTGGGCCGACAGTTTTAATGCCGACGGACAGCAACAAGATCGCGCGCCCAGTTTTACTTGCAAGCAATAGCTTCATGCGCCCATTACAGGACCTGAAAAAACCATTTTATTTCTCTGTTTTAAACTGAAATATAAACATCCACCTACAAGGTCCTAAACGCAAGATATGGCGCTTTGTATTTAATTTAAAAACTTAGTATTTGTTAATAGTATTATTAAAATTATTTAAGGTCAAATAAGGTACATATTTCAAATACTTGCATTATATTAAAACGACTCCAGTACTCATACCAAGTATTGGCCGAACATCAGCCATATACCAACTGAAAGCTGTCACCTTACTTAACAAAATATACTGTTCAGAATTTTTGTCTGGGCCGACACTTTTAATGCCGACGGACAGCAACAAGATCGCGCGCCCAGTTTCACTTGCAGGCAATAGCTTCACCCACCCATTACAGGCCTTGAAAAAACCATTTTACTTCTCCGTTAAAAAGTGAAATATGAAAATTCAACAACGAGGTCCTAAACACAAGATATAAGGTTATTTAACCTAAAAAGTTGTAATTTAAAAACATTTTTTAAAATTATTTAAGGTCAAACAAAGTTCATATTTCAGAAAATGGCATTATATTATAACGACTCCAGGACTCATACCATGTATTAGCCGAACATCAGCCATATACCAACTGAAAGCTGTCACCTTACTTAACAAAATATACTGTTCAGAATTTTTGTCTGGGCCGACACTTTTAATGCCGACGGACAGCAACAAGATCGCGCGCCCAGTTTTACTTGCAGGCAATAGCTTCACCCGCCCATTACAGGCCTTGTAAAAACCATTTTACTTCTCTGTTAAAATGTGAAAAATGAAAATCCAACAACGAGATCCTAAACACAAGATGTGAGGCTTTTTATTTAAACTAAAAAATTTGTATTTTTAAAAACATTATTTAAAGTTATTTAAGGTAAAACAAAGTACATATTTCAAAAACTTGCATTATATTAAAACGACTCCAGGACTCATACCAAGTATTGGCCGAACATCAGCCATATACCAAATGAATGCTTTCACCTTACTTAACAAAATATACTGTTCAGAATTTTTGTCTGGGCCGACACTTTTAATGCCGACGGACAGCAACAAGATCGCGCGCCCAGTTTTACTTGCAGGCAATAGCTTCACCCGCCCATTACAGGCCTTGAAAAAACCATTTTACTTCTCTGTTAAAATGTGAAAAATGAAAATCCAACAACGAGGTCTTAAACACAAGATGTGAGGCATTTTATTTAAACTAAAAAATTTGTATTTTTAAAAACATTATTTAAAGTTATTTAAGGTAAAACAAAGTACATATTTCAAAAACTTGCATTATATTAAAACGACTCCAGGACTCGTACCAAGTATTGGCCGAACATCAGCCATATACCAAATGAAAGCTGTCACCTTACTTAACAAAATATACAGTTCAGAATTTTTGTCTGGGCCGACACTTTTAATGCCGACGGACAGCAACAAGATCGCGCGCCCAGTTTCACTTGCAGGCAATAGCTTCACCCGCCCATTACAGGCCTTGAAAAAACCATTTTACTTCTCCGTTAAAAAGTGAAATATGAAAATTCAACAACGAGGTCCTAAACACAAGATATAAGGCTTTTTATTTAACCTAAAAAATTTGTAATTTAAAAACATTTTTTAAAATTATTTAAGGTCAAACAAAGTTCATATTTCAGAAAATGGCATTATATTATAACGACTCCAGGACTCATTCCATGTATTGGCCGAACATCAGCCATATACCAACTGAAAGCTGTCACCTTACTTAACAAAATATATTGTTCAGAATTTTTGTCTGGGCCGACACTTTTAATGCCGACGGACAGCAACAAGATCGCGCGCCCAGTTTTACTTGCAGGCAATAGCTTCACCCGCCCATTACAGGCCTTGAAAAACCCATTTTACTTCTCTGTTAAAATGTGAAAAATGAAAATCCAACAACGAGGTCCTAAACACAAGATATAAGGCTTTTTATTTAACCTAAAAAATTTGTAATTTAAAAACATTTTTTTAAAATTATTTAAGGTCAAACAAAGTTCATATTTCAGAAAATAGCATTATATTATAACGACTCCAGGACTCATGCCATGTATTGGCCGAACATCAGCCATGTACCAAATGAAAGCTGTCACCTTACTTAACAAAATATACTCATCAGAATTTTAGTCTGGGCCGACACTTTTAATGCCGACGGACAGCAACAAGATCGCGCGCCCAGTTTCAGTTGCAGGCAATAGCTTCACCCGCCCATTACAGGCCTTGAAAAAACCATTTTACTTCTCCGTTAAAAAGTGAAATATGAAAATTCAACAACGAGGTCCTAAACACAAGATATAAGGCTTTTTATTTAACCTAAAAAATTTGTAATTTAAAAACATTTTTTAAAATTATTTAAGGTCAAACAAAGTTCATATTTCAGAAAATGGCATTATATTATAACGACTCCAGGACTCATTCCATGTATTGGCCGAACATCAGCCATATACCAACTGAAAGCTGTCACCTTACTTAACAAAATATACTGTTCAGAATTTTTGTCTGGGCCGACACTTTTAATGCCGACGGACAGCAACAAGATCGCGCGCCCAGTTTTACTTGCAGGCAATAGCTTCACCCGCCCATTACAGGCCTTGAAAAACCCATTTTACTTCTCTGTTAAAATGTGAAATATGAAAATCCAACAACGAGGTCCTAAACACAAGATATAAGGCTTTTTATTTAACCTAAAAAATTTGTAATTTAAAAACATTTTTTAAAATTATTTAAGGTCAAACAAAGTTCATATTTCAGAAAATGGCATTATATTATAACGACTCCAGGACTCATTCCATGTATTGGCCGAACATCAGCCATATACCAACTGAAAGCTGTCACCTTACTTAACAAAATATACTGTTCAGAATTTTTGTCTGGGCCGACACTTTTAATGCCGACGGACAGCAACAAGATCGCGCGCCCAGTTTTACTTGCAGGCAATAGCTTCACCCGCCCATTACAGGCCTTGAAAAAACCAGTTTACTTCTCTGTTAAAATGTGAAAAATGAAAATCCAACAACGAGGTCCTAAACACAATATGTGATGCTTTTTATTTAAACTAAAAAATTTGTATTTTTAAAAACATTATTTAAAGTTATTTAAGGTAAAACAAAGTACATATTTCAAAAACTTGCATTATATTAAAACGACTCCAGTACTCGTACCAAGTATTGGCCGAACATCAGCCGTATACCAAATGAAAGCTGTCACCTTACTTAACAAAATATACTGTTCAGAATTTTTGTCTGGGCCGACACTTTTAATGACGACGGACAGCAACAAGATCGCGGGCCCAGATTTACTTGCAGGCAATAGCTTCATGCGCCCATTACAGGACCTGAAAAAAAAACATTTTATTTCTCTGTTTTAAACTGAAATATAAAAATCCACCTACAAGGTCCTAAACGCAAGATATGGCGCTTTGTATTTAATTTAAAAACTTAGTATTTGTTAATAGTATTATTAAAATTATTTAAGGTCAAATAAGGTACATATTTCAAATACTTGCATTATATTAAAACGACTCCAGTACTCATACCAAGTATTGGCCGAACATCAGCCATATACCAAATGAAAGCTGTCACCTTACTTAACAAAATATAATGTTCAGAATTTTTGTCTGGGCCGACACTTTTAATGCCGACGGACAGCAACAAGATCGCGCGCCCAGTTTTACTTGCAGGCAATAGCTTCACCCGCCCATTACAGGCCTTGTAAAAACCATTTTACTTCTCTGTTAAAATGTGAAAAATGAAAATCCAACAACGAGATCCTAAACACAAGATGTGAGGCTTTTTATTTAAACTAAAAAATTTGTATTTTTAAAAACATTATTTAAAGTTATTTAAGGTAAAACAAAGTACATATTTCAAAAACTTGCATTATATTAAAACGACTCCAGGACTCGTACCAAGTATTGGCCGAACATCAGCCATATACCAAATGAAAGCTGTCACCTTACTTAACAAAATATACTGTTCAGAATTTTTGTCTGGGCCGACACTTTTAATGCCGACGGACAGCAACAAGATCGCGCGCCCAGTTTCACTTGCAGGCAATAGCTTCACCCGCCCATTACAGGCCTCTAAAAAACCATTTTACTTCTCCGTTAAAAAGTGAAATATGAAAATTAAACAACGAGGTCCTAAACACAAAATATAAGGCTTTTTATTTAACCTAAAAAATTTGTAATTTAAAAACATTTTTTAAAATTATTATAGGTCAAACAAAGTTCATATTTCAGAAAATGGCGTTATATTATAACGACTCCAGGACTCATACCAAGTATTGGCCGAACATCAGCCATATACCAAATGAAAGCTGTCACCTTACTTAACAAAATATACTGTTCAGAATTTTAGTCTGGGCCGACACTTTTAATGCTGATGGACAGCAACAAGATCGCGCGCCCAGTTTTACTTGCAGGCAATAGCTTCACCCGCCCATTACAGGACCTGAAAAAACCATTTTATTTCTCTGTTTTAAACTGAATTATAAAAATCCACCTACAAGGTCCTAAACGCAAGATATGGCGCATTGTATTTAATTTAAAAACTTAGTATTTGTTAATAGTATTATTAAAATTATTTAAGGTCAAAAAAGGTACATATTTCAAAAACTTGCATTATATTAAAACGACTCCAGTACTCATACCAAGTATTGGCCGAACATCAGCCATATACCAAATGAAAGCTGTCACCTTACTTAACAAAATATACTGTTCAGAATTTTTGTCTGGGTCGACACTTTTAATGCCGACGGACAGCAACAAGATTGCGCGCCCAGTTTTATTTGCAGGCAATAGCTTCACCCGCCCATTACAGGCCTTGAAAAAACCAGTTTACTTCTCTGTTAAAATGTGAAAAATGAAAATCCAACAACGAGGTCCTAAACACAATATGTGAGGCTTTTTATTTAAACTAAAAAATTTGTATTTTTAAAAACATTATTTAAAGTTATTTAAGGTAAAACAAAGTACATATTTCAAAAACTTGCATTATATTAAAACGACTCCAGTACTCGTACCAAGTATTGGCCGAACATCAGCCATATACCAAATGAAAGCTGTCACCTTACTTAACAAAATATACTGTTCAGAAGTTTTGTCTGGGTCGACACTTTTAATGCCGACGGACAGCAACAAGATCGCGCGCCCAGTTTTACTTGCAGGCAATAGCTTCATGCGCCCATTACAGGACCTGAAAAAACCATTTTATTTCTCTGTTTTAAACTGAATTATAAAAATCCACCTACAAGGTTCTAAACGCAAGATATGGCGCATTGTATTTAATTTAAAAACTTAGTATTTGTTAATAGTATTATTAAAATTATTTAAGGTCAAAAAGGTACATATTTCAAAAACTTGCATTATATTAAAACGACTCCAGTACTCATACCAAGTATTGGCCGAACATCAGCCATATACCAAATGAAAGCTGTCACCTTACTTAACAAAATATACTGTTCAGAATTTTTGTCTGGGTCGACACTTTTAATGCCGACGGACAGCAACAAGATTGCGCGCCCAGTTTTATTTGCAGGCAATAGCTTCACCCGCCCATTACAGGCCTTGAAAAAACCAGTTTACTTCTCTGTTAAAATGTGAAAAATGAAAATCCAACAACGAGGTCCTAAACACAATATGTGAGGCTTTTTATTTAAACTAAAAAATTTGTATTTTTAAAAACATTATTTAAAGTTATTTAAGGTAAAACAAAGTACATATTTCAAAAACTTGCATTATATTAAAACGACTCCAGTACTCGTACCAAGTATTGGCCGAACATCAGCCATATACCAAATGAAAGCTGTCACCTTACTTAACAAAATATACTGTTCAGAATTTTTGTCTGGGTCGACACTTTTAATGCCGACGGACAGCAACAAGATCGCGCGCCCAGTTTTACTTGCAGGCAATAGCTTCATGCGCCCATTACAGGACCTGAAAAAACCATTTTATTTCTCTGTTTTAAACTGAAATATAAAAATCCACCTACAAGGTCCTAAACGCAAGATGTGAGGCTTTTTATTAAACTAAAAAATTTGTATTTTTAAAAACATTATTTAAAGTTATTTAAGGTAAAACAAAGTACATATTTCAGAAAATGGCATTATATTATAACGACTCCAGGACTCATACCATGTATTGGCCGAACATCAGCCATATACCAACTGAAAGCTGTCACCTTACTTAACAAAATATACTGTTCAGAATTTTTGTCTGGGCCGACAGTTTTAATGCCGATGTACAGCAACAAGATCGCGCGCCCAGTTTTACTTGCAGGCAATAGCTTCATGCGCCCATTACAGGACCTGAAAAAACCATTTTATTTCTCTGTTTTAAACTGAAATATAAAAATCCACCTACAAGGTCCTAAACGCAAGATATGGCGCTTTGTATTTAATTTAAAAACTTAGTATTTGTTAATAGTATTATTAAAATTATTTAAGGTCAAATAAGGTACATATTTCAAATACTTGCATTATATTAAAACGACTCCAGTACTCATACCAAGTATTGGCCGAACATCAGCCATATACCAAATGAAAGCTGTCACCTTACTTAACAAAATATACTGTTCAGAATTTTTGTCTGGGCCGACAGTTTTAATGCCGACGGACAGCAACAAGATCGCGCGCCCAGTTTTACTTGCAGGCAATAGCTTCACCCGCCCATTACAGGACCTGAAAAAACCATTTTTTTCTCCGTTCAGAAACTGAAATAAAAAATTCCAACTACGGGATCCTAAACTAAATGTGTAAGGCTTGTTATTTAACTAATTGTATTAGTATCCTTAACAGTATTTTTTTATATATTTAAGGTCTAACAAGGTACATATTTCAAAAACTGGCATTATATGATAACGAGTCTAGGACTGATAGCAAGTATTGGTCGAACATCAGCCATGTATCAAATGAATGCTGAAATCTTTCTTAACAAAATATTCCTATCATAATTTTTTACTTGGCCGACACTTTTAATGCCGACGGTCCTCAACAAGTTCTTACGCCCTGTTTTCCTTGCAGGCAATAGCTTCACCCGACAAATATGTTGATATTTTTATTTATTTCATTATATTTGAACCACTATTATAGATTTTATTATTTATTGCATACTTAATTATTGTATATAAGTTTTTGATAAGTCTTACTAATACTGCAAGGGGTGGAAAATTTTCAATCTGCGCTGCCATCGGAAGAGGACGTGTTGTGGAGCTGCTCCAAGGGTTTATGACGAGCGCAACGACCCGACCTTTCAAAGTATAAAGAAAGGTTTCCTTTCTGCTAAGACGCTCAGGCTATAAAAGTGTCAACTCATCTATAAACTTATAGTCACCCGACTTGGCTACACCCGGGAAGCTAACATCCCTATAGCCTTCTTGTCGTCGGGCGTACATTCGCTAGCTCCGCTCGCGCGTGCTGTCGGCCGGGAGTGCCCTGCGTCCTTTGGGAATCACCTAAGGCGTGCAGTTCACCGAAGGGGAGTTGATGCGGGAACCGTAGCGTTTACTCACGGCATGCGCGGGGTGTGTCGCCCTGCCCAGGCCCTTGTCTAGGAAATACAAAAAGAATCACAAATCTGTGAAAAATTTGTCCATAGCTGAATTTCTGCCAATTGTTAGAGTTGACTATGCTTAATAACATACCTGAAGTTTACCGTTGTAGACCTTATGCGTATCACCGAAAACGTGCAGTTAAGTCCTAGAAGTTAGAGTCTTACAGCAGTCCATTAAAATGATTCCCGTTTACGCAGTTAATAACGTAGACTCTCTGTAAGTGCATAAAAATAATCCAGATACACTATTCAACACGATCACGTTAAAAAAATTCAATGTTGAATAAAAAGTTGAAACAAAGTCGATAACGTTATTGATTATGTTTTTTTTTTAAACATTCATTGAAATAAAAGTATGATTTACATACAAAACAAGGGTCGGCGTGTGTGCCGTCCTGCGGCGGTGCTTTGGTCGCAGCAAGCCGGCGCGACGAGCGTTGCACGCGACCTTCATGGCCAAGTTTCAAAGTTCCGAAGATTTAGTTTAGGGATTGCTGCAGATATGTTACGTTTATTCGATTTAACAAAAAATCAGTTAAATTATCGCAAATAAGATAATAATCTAATATTTTTTCTTAAGTTATGATGGCTCCATAAAGTTGCAATAAACAATTTTGTTAGAACTTGTCAACAGGAACACCCAAAAATACCAAGTTTAACAATTATGTATACAAATATCTAAAAAAAATTGGGAAAGCTTTCCTTCTCATAAAGAACGATTTAAGCTTTTATTTTTTATTTGACTAAATCTGTTTGAAATGGGAAAATCGAAACACTAATGAACTTTAAAGTAATAACTCTAGGCATCGGACGCATGACGTCACATTTGAGATGAGGCACAATATCAATATTTGAGAGCATGTTTTCAGTTCGTAAACTTAAAAAAAAATGCTTTAGTAAAGACTGAAAAACCAGATTAGAAAAACTAAGTAAAGAATTCAAAATTAATACCAATACTAATCAACAAATAAATATATGATAGTTATTGTCTTATTCTATTACTTCAGTAACGTAATCTATTTTTTATCCAGGCTTCATGGTCTATTAGAAACAAAACATTTACAGTTTTCATAGCGCCCATAAAGGTTTGTGGTTTTTATCTTAGGTAAATATTTTCATTCTGATGTATTGTAATAAAATCAAATAAACTTTTGCATCTACTTACATTAGTTAATTGGAGGAATTTACTAGCGATTTTTATCTTTATTTTTAATATCTTTGTTGCCTGTGACTAAAACACTCCAACACAAACGACTTTAGCATGAAGCCTAGAGCAGTACACATTGCGACGCTCTAACGGCTCTAGCGACCCAATAGGTTATTGTAGACAACTAAATATATACCATTTAAAAACTAATAAATATCAAGAAACTTAATTTAAAAGACTTTCAAGTTCCTGTAGTTTATATATATATATATATATAAATTCCTGCGATTTTGTAAAAAAAAAAACATTTCGCAAAATTTTGTTGATACAACTGTCTTATTTTGCATTATATATATATATATATATATTAATTCCTGCGATTTTGTAAAAATTTGTGTATATATATATATATACACACACACAGTTCTAAACTTTCAAAAGTATAAAAGATTTTGAAAACTAATTTTATGTGATAACTGAGAAGATACAATAATAAAAACGTTTGTAGAATTCATATTTGTAGAGCGCAACAAGGAGCTAAGATTTAGGACATAACCGCTAGTTTTCTGAGTGATGCACAAGGTATGGGGCGATAAACTGTTGATATGTTACTACAGAACGTTGATTCTAACTCTACTAAATAAATTCAGCGTTTATGTTTTTTTTATATTAAAAGTGTTAGTTTCCTAAGAGCTAAATTCACCGCAGCCCAAGTGACTTCAGCACCTCCCGCAGTAGAATAGGCCTACACATTACGCCGCTCGGAACGCTTCAGCGCCAGCGGGCAGATCAATGGAGTCACACTCTTAAGCAATATACCATTTGTTAAAGCTTAAAAAATATGCAACTTCGTTGGTTTAAATGAATTTTACGTGGGGCCTTTCATGTTTATGTAATTGTATTTTTATTTTCTTAAATTAAAAAAAAATTGGTTGTCTGTAAAGTCGGTTTATGGACGATAGTTTAACGTGACGTCATAACAAAATATTGATGAAATGATTGCATACTTTTATGAATAAAATTGAATCAATTTTATTGAATTATCACTATTTTGTATTGATACAAAGAAGGAGTGAAATGAAATCTACTACCTATTTAATGAAAATATATTTAATCTTTATAAATGTGTTTGTTTTTAACAATTGAAGTTAAGTTCCTAGAACATTTTGGGCTTCATTATGAGATTATACTATAGAAATTGCATTTACAAAATTTATTTTTGTGGGTCAATGCAAGAAATTGTAACTTAGGCCTTAACTGCACGATTTTGGTACAACGCACAGGGTTTGCAGCGGTAAACTTTTGATATGTTACTAAGAAATATTGATACTGCTGCTGTACAAAATTTCAGGTTTTATGTAATTTTCCATATGTTAAAAAACTTAGTTTCCTAAGACCAAAATTTGTTCCAACCCGAGCGACTTAAGTACCCACACGGTAGGATACACACTACGACGCTCTGAACCTTTCAGAGGCCCGGTCAGTTGAGTCAGAGAATTAACCAATATACCATTTTAAAGCTTTAAAAATATGCAACAACGTTTGTAAAAGTGATTATTACGGCGGACCATATATCTTTATGTTAATCGTGTTTTTAATTCTTTCGTTGTGAATAAAAGACACTTCTTATTACTTCATCGATTAATATCGTACCTTTGGTATTAACATTTTGAAAATGTTTTAACATAAATGTGTAAAATGGTGTTTCTAGATTATTTGGATGCATTTACGGAGAGTCTACGTTAATAACTGCGTATACGCGAATCATTTTAATGAACTGCTGTAAGTCGCTGCCATCTAGGACTTAACTGCACGTTTTCGGTGATACGTACAAGGTCTACAGCAGTAAACTTTCGGTATGTTATTAAGCATAGTAGGCTCTACCACTGTGCAAAAATTCAGCTTTGGGCAAATTTTTCACAGATTGAAAGCTTTGTTTCGTGGACGACTCGGGGTGCTCGCCTCGCAACAAGAACCGGGGGCGACAGCTGCAGGCACTCTGGAGCCGGGGCGCCCGCCCGGGCTGTGTGCCTGCGGGGAGGGCGTAGAGGCAGTCAGTCACGCCCTGGAGGTTTCCAATACAGGAGCTCTTTGTTGGGAATATAGTGAATACCAACTCGCGGACAATTCGGCGGAAGTCGCTGTTGTATCGTCGGCCCTGAGAAGATCAGTGGAAGCCGATTTTTCAAGTCGATAATGGGAAAGGAACGAGAATATTATAATAATACAAATTTGACAAAAAGTTGCGTGTAAAATGTTACACTACCAAAGCGTTGTGCTCTTATTTATGACAACTTGGTATTGTTCTACGTGGTGAGAACAAAACATGCAACACGCTTTGTTGCTGGTAAGACGAGAGTCGTAGCGCCAAGGTGCCATCCTTAAGGACGCGGTTCAGGTGTATAATACATTTTCTGCCATTGCGATAGTTCACTGTTATTCTATTTGAAAACGGGAAAACTTCTATTGCTGCCTATTCGAAGACTTAACTTTGCTATTGCAATTAAAGCTAACGATAATTAGATAAAATAACTTTTAACTCTAAAAATAGGAGCTAGAGTATGAGTCAAAATGCTGTCAATCAGTGTTGTTACGTAACAGATACCTAACATTTTATTCATACATGATAATCAAAATATGTAGTTTCATTGTTTTTCTAAAGTATTATCCCTAAAGTCTCCTACAGATACAATTGGATCATAGTGCTCCATTAATGAGGAAATAATTATTTTCTTTATTTTGGTGAATACATGTGATGACAAAATTAAAATTTTTAAGTGAAATAAGTATAAATACTGCTAAGAGTAAAAGAAGTTTTATGGATTACTTAGATGCTTTGTGCGTTTCCTTTTTTTTCTTAACCTAACTAAAACCAAATGTATTTGGGAGGGGTCTGGGTTAGGGAGAGACCTAGGTCCGTCTCAGGCCGAAGCCTATACGCTCTAATCATGCAGGGGTTAGCCATGCAGGAGAGGTCGCATGCATCATGTGCTAGGAGGGAATTGGTCAGCCATGGCCACCATTAGTGCCATGACAAACTCCCCTCACTGACTACTCTAGACTAACACTAGATAAGGTGGGCCCAGGTGAAGCCTCTATTGACAGAGGGAAAACCCTGGGTTCATTCATGCTGGATGCAAAATTAATGTATTAATTAACAAGCAGGTTGGTTACGGGAACAGAAGGGTTGTTCTGGAAGAAGAGTTGGACAGAGTAAAAAAGCACTACTAAGCGAAGGTGGTGAGCTTGGACTGTTTGGTCCGTGTTCCCGCCATGATGCCAGCCAGCACACATTCTTAAACTAGAAATATCAGTATGAATGTGTACATGTGTATGGGATTATTCTTGGGCGCTTCGCCATTCAAGGTCTCAGGAGACCAAAAAAGTGGAAAATCAGACGATAATTCGAGCCCTGCTGGGCCGAAACACGACAGTATTTTTCGCCTACACGGAAGGACCTACAGGGAGGGCTGCGTCGGTGTTGGGCGTTGTATGTCAATTAGAACCATATTATACTTAATAATACTTAATACTATGAGCTGCCAGCTTAGGATTGCAAGAACTGTGCTTTTTCGCTCCGCGCGCATTGGCTGGCAGTCTGCGCGGCCAATCACGCGCGACTATGGCGGCCGGTGGGCAAGGAGCGATTTCGGCCGCTTATATTTTTGTCTTACGTCCGGATCAAAATTTCCGAGCGATAAAACATGTGGGTTTTAACTATTTACGCATTTATCGTAAAATGTTTCTGGGGTTCGAATGTAAAAGTCTTGCAAAGTTTCCGTGTCCGTTTCACAATGCAAGGCTTCTGTAGGGTAATACATTGGAGCGTCTGTAGCTATTCGAATACATTTATTCTGAATTCGCTGCAGCTTTAATAAATGTGTTTTCGCAGTGGTTGCCCAGACTGGGGCTGCGTACGTAATAATAGGGTGAATCAGTGTTTTGTAGAGCACAGTAAACCGTTCGTTACTGTGCCTCCACATCGCCTGCTCATTACTGGATATAGTGAGCTTAGTCTAACCTCAGCTTGAATTCTCTAGGCATCTATATGATGGTGCCAGAGAAGCTTCCTGTCCATGTGGACGCCTAGATATTTTACGACGTCCTTGTGTGGGATTTGTTCGCCAAACAAACGTATTTATGGCCTGTGTTCTACAGGTGGAAGATTTCCGCGAGTAAACACAATAGCTTCGGACATCGTTGTGTTCACTTTGCTAAGCCAGGTCGTACACCATTGCTAGCACACAGCTAATGCATCCGTTTTTTTTCCTAGCCTAATTTAATCTAAGCTAATGCAGTCTGGTAGTGGCTAGGTGAAGTGTGTATGATCTGCTATACAGAAACGTGTCGTTTGCATAGCACATAGCAGCCTAACTTCACTAGGCGGTGTTCGGGGCGTGGCAAATCTCTAGAAGGCTATATATGTTAAATAGAACAGGGCCTAGAATACTGCCCTGTGGTACGCCTGCTCTTATTTGTTTGATGTCAGACATAGTTCTTTAAGTTGATACTGTAAACGTTCTGTCTTCTAGGTAGGACGCGACTAGCTTGGTATAGCAGACCAGGAAATTTGTTTGATATAGTTTGTATAGATTAGCCCCGCGTTATAAACTCTGTCGAAGGCTTTTTCTACGTCTAAAAACGACGCAACTACATAATCTTTTACGTTGAAGGCGCTTGTTATCTCTTCAGTGAGGCGTATGAGTTGGTGCACTGTCAAGTGATTACTGCGAAAAATCGAATGGCCTAAGTGTACAGGCCTGCCCGATCCGCGGACGAATATTTTCACGTTCTGCGCGCATACTTTTCGTTGGTGATACTGCCTACGAGCGCGGGTTTGAATGGTAGTTTGATGATATGAATTGACAAACTGCTAGACTGTGTGTAATATAGTTACCCAAATAACACTAAAACAACAAAAATGAATTAAATAATAAATAACCATCTCTTTTAAAACTATAACGTGTCAGAACTGAGTGTTATTGTGCAAACAAAGACTAATTTTAGCAAAGATTATTGCACGAAGTAAGGGAGGTAGGGTTATATGAATGGTCAAAATAAGTTTTTATAGCAACTGATCTTGAGAAAATGATTTTTTTGTTTGTGTAGGCCTCAACTTTGACAGCTGAGTAAAGTTTATTTAAACAAAGGCACAGCATTTCAATAAGTGTTTTATTTTTTAATGAATTTCTGAATTATAACCTTGTCACAAATTTTTATGTAGGATACATACAGATGCAAGTTTATTATAAACTGAACTATTAGTATTAATGTTTATACGTTTCATTTAGAAAATAAATTTAGCTCATATTGTTACATGAATTAATATATCTGATACGCTTACTTGCGTTATTAAAATAACTTGCATTAACTTCGGAACAATTGTAACGTGTCCCAAATTTTCGGTTGTAAACGCAAACCAAATATTTTCATTTAATTATATTATTAATTGATGTCATGTTATGTTGATAGAACTAACAAAAAACGGCGAAATATAAATTCAAATTTTTGATATTCGTGCTTTATTGTTTGGCTATTTATTTTGGCAATTTTTCATAGTTTAAGCACTTATGAAAATATTTACATAAAATTCTTATAAATGTTTTTTGAGATTCTTTAATTATGTGTGATGATTCTGCTAATATTTGTTGAGATAATTGAGGTAGATTACCGGTATTTTACCATTGGTTTTGTATTTTGTATTACGTTAGCTACTTTTAAAATACTTTTAAGTCATTTGGATGGTTGGTTAAGTTTTGTTAGCTTAATTTAAAACATTGTTTAATCGTGTGAATGGCTGGAGGGATAAGGTAATTTAATTTCGAACACTGTTCAATTATTTGAATGATTGGTTGTATACAATATTCATTTAAAATACTGTATATTGGTGTAAATGTTTGGGTAAGTTACGTTAGCCACATTAAAAATACTTAACGGCGTTCTTCGGGATAGGTGTTATTCAAAAAACCATTAAATGTTCTTAATGGAGAACCTTCTCTAGAAAATTAGCATTACTTGAAATAGGGATAACAATCTGCAGGTAGAGAAGTAAAGATTGTGTTAGGTAAGTTCCGGGAAGAGGAGTGGCAGATTTAGCATTTAAAACTGCAGAATAAAAAGTACGAATTTTTGAAAAATTTAAATATTTAAGCTTTGTGAAACGATTAATAACCATGCAACATTTTTAAATAATCAATATTAATATTACAAGAGTGACATATTTTTAATTATATAATCTTGATTTTTGAAATAAATGCTTTTTTTTTCGGATGAGGTTGTACTAACCAGCGAAATGATTTTTTTTCCGTATCTAAACTACCGCGTTATTATTTTCCTGCCTAGTATTTTGTTAGTACAATATATAGTGCACAAAATAATTTATTACGGTTGTGGCAAACAACAGTTAACTGGTGTCACTGCTACAAAAGTTTAACATTATTTAGCCAAACTTGTGTTGTGAATGTATTACACTGAAATAAATAATAAAATCACTTCAGGCTATATAAAAAAAAAGATTGTCAAAATTAAATGATATCGTAGCTTTCGTCCATTCGAAACCTAAATTGGGCGGAGACAAAACAAAATACAGAAAAAAACTTATTTTGTAATAAATGAGGCAATAAAATTAGTTATAGGTATCTAATTTCTTAATTTATTTACTTGAATGAAAATAAATTTGCCATTAGAATCATCATTTGTTGATAACCGCCGTTCTAACAAAATGTAAAACTCAGATTAACGTATATTTCCGTATACATAGCCTACTTTAGCAAAATATCTCCAGAGTGACGTCACAAATTGCTAGCCAGTGAAAGAGAAAGGTGCGCAAAAGGATACATATATAACTTCACGATGATTCACCCGTTATGTTCACAGTTGACAGAACAGAAGAACGAATGAATATCAAGCAATGATTTGTGTAACATTTTCTTAAGTGTTATGAGTACGTAATAAATATTCTCGCAGAAACTGTATGGTGTTATGTAGGCTGAAGTATCTATTTATTCGATTTTTTATTTATTAGAAAACAATTTGATCCGATTTCCGCATAGGTAGTTGAGAAGTGTAATTAGGATAAGAAATTTTAAGCTCAATATTGTGCTAAAACAGATTAAGATAAATTGTAATTGGAACCGAATTAGGGGTTCATATGTAAAAATACAAATGTTTGTTAAGTGACACAATATTTCTGTAAACCTTTGTGTTCTGTACCATTACAAGAAGGAACAACCATATTTCTATACATTTGAGAATAATAACAGTAGTATTACAGAATTATTTTTATTTGGTTTCATATAGAACTTCTATAAGCACTCGAACTATGGTCAATGGACTGGGAATGTTGCGTTTAATGCCGATTATAATTTGTTGTGTTTGTTGCCAGCCAAAATTGTTTAACTATATGATAGAACCTTACACTTAGTACGTGTGGTTTCCAAGTGATGTTATGTTCTCTGGATTATGTAATTACAGTTTCCCTTATACGAATGTACCGAACAAATATAAAGTGTTGTGGTGTATACCACCATTGAAATATAAGAAACCTCTTAGTTAACACTAGGAAAATAACAAATGCAAGTGACAAGTAGCTCATTTGACATTGAACAAGAGGATCGTTCCAAAGAGAGGTTGCACCCTCCTTCCTGAGCGAGCCTTTTGTGACGTTGCAAGTTGTTTCTTGTTTCATTACAAAGAAAAATTGAAAAAGTAAGCCATAAATTGCACCATTTTAAAACATATTTGCAACATTGCAAATAATTGCTTGAATATCTTTCACACTTGGGGTTGGCTAATGACTAAATTTCGAATAAAATTTTCTATTTACTCATTGATATAACGTTACGTTAACCATGCAAGCACATTTGTTGAAATGCAGCATGTACTTTGTATGGTGTATTGTATGATGTACAATTAACAGCATCTTTCATGTACTTTATTTTAATAATTCTTGGGAATTTTTTTTCCAGAACTAATTGATATGTTCTCGCCCCTTAAATACAGGTAACGAGATGCTGGCCCGTTACCATCACATGCAAGGTCTCAATAGTATATAAACAACATTATTCTAATGTATTGTTATTGTGGTGACTAGCGAATGAATGCAGCAGATTCCAACTCTTCAGAATTGTTTCCAGTAGACGCAGCGTCGCACTGCGTGGCTGCGACTGGTTGATAATCGCTGGCTCCTCTGTGACATTGTGGGCATTGGTGAATCAAGCTTGTCGTGAATGTCAGTGCGCTTGCAAACTGACTCCCCTGCTGCAGCTCATACACCGGTCGTCACTGGATTCTGATGTACTTTGTAATAATTAAGATAGTTTCTGAACCAGAACAGTTGATAAGCTACGGTCCTGAATCAAAAAAGGTAAATTTAAAATGTGTCGTAACTTTATCTTTGAGCCTCATTTAGAAAATGTTAACATACTCACCTTTCATTGTTAGGTACATATTTTTTTACACAATCCCGCATAACCCTGCAAGTTATAAAAATTCTTCCAATGTATGAATTTCCCAATTACATACATATTGATAATGCCGAATGTGGACTTTATATATATATATATATACACATGCATACTTACACATATATGTATAATAATTGAAAGAAAATGTTTGCTTCAATGTCTCCCCTATAAATAATAAATGAATTACCTATATGATTAAATATCCGTGTTCTTAGTGGATATAACTAGGAAAATCTGCATAATTTGTATGTATTTTGGTAGTTATTAAAAAAGTACAATTAAACTTACAATATTATGAATTGTCATACCTCTAATGTTAAATTTTACTCTTGTACCGATAGCACACTGTATCTAAGTAACATAATTAAGATGTCACAGATATAATATTTAATACTTACTAATTTTATTCGACAATGTGTTTCCGATTCATTTGACTTCTTGCAAATGGGTTATAAATTAAGTATAACTCCAGAGACGTACCAAATTAGGTTACCTTGAGAAACTCATGACGTCAGCGTGTATGGTTTATGTGTTAGGGAAAATTTATTCAAATACTGTGTATTAAAAAAGTGCATGACATGGTATATTATTGTTTTATTTTGAAACAATTAACCCCAATTATTGCGAACACCATGGTAATATGCTTAAAAAATGTGTGAACTCTGGAGTGTATGAGAAGTTATTTCCAGGCCGGCCGTCGAATCGTCCGGTTTTAGGATCGAGTATAAATGACAGAACTTCGACTATCATCCCTTTTCTACGTGTGTCTAAAGACAGTCAGGAGCGTGGAAAACCCCCCCTGAAAAGCCTGACTCGAATGACAATTGAAATGTTTTCCTAACTTAAATTAAACTAAGCTAAAGTGTGTGGGAAAGGGGCCAATTTAAGGTAGGACCTAGGCGTGTCTCAGGGCAAACCCTATACACTAGAATAAATACCAATTATTTAAGTTAAATACAAAGCGCCATATATTGCGTTTAGGACCTTGTAGTTGGATTTTTATATTTCAGTTTTAAACGGAGAAATAAAATGGTTTTTTCAGGGCCTGTAATGGGCGAGTGAAGCTATTGCCTGCAAGTAAATCTAAGCGCGCGAACTTGTTGCTGTCCGTCGGCATTAAAAGTGTCGGCCCAGACAAAAATTCTGAACAGTATATTTTGTTAAGTAAGGTGACAGCTTTTATTTGGTACATGGCTGATGTTCGGCCAATACTTGGTATGAGTCCTGGAGTCGTTTTTATAAAATGCAGGTTTTTGAAATATGTACCTTCTTTGACCTTATATAATTTAAAGAATACTATTAATAAATACTATTTTTTTTAGTTAAATACAAAGCATCTTATCTTGCGTTTTGGACCTTGTAGGTCGAATTTTATATTTCAGTTTTAAACAGAGAAATAAAATGGTTTTTTCAGGTCCTGTAATGGGCGGGTGAAGCTATTGCCTGCAAGTAAATCTAAGCGCGCGAACTTGTTGCTGTCCGTCGGTATTAAAACTGTCGGCCCAGACAAAAATTCTGAACAGTATATTTTGTTAAGAAATGTTACAGCTTTCATTTGGTATATGGCTGATATTCGGCCAATACTTGGTATGAGTCCTGGAGTCGTTTTTATAAAATGCAAATTTTTGAAATATGTACCTTCTTTGACCTTATATAAATTAAAGAATACTATTGATAAATACTATTTTTTTTAGTTAAATACAAAGCATAGTATCTTTCGTTTAGGACCTTGTAGTTGTATTTATATATTTCAGTTTTAAACGGAGAAATAAAATGGTTTTTTTTAGGTCCTGTAATGGGCGGGTGAAGCTATTGCCTGTAAGTAAAACTGGGCGCGCGAACTTGTTGCTGTCCGTCGGCATTAAAAGTGTCGGCCCAGACAAAAATTCTGAACAGTATATTTTGTTAAGTAAGGTGACAGCTTTTATTTGGTACATGGCTGATGTTCGGCCAATACTTGGTATGAGTCCTGGAGTCGTTTTTATAAAATGCAGGTTTTTGAAATATGTACCTTCTTTGATCTTATATAATTTAAAGAATACTATTAATAAATACTATTTTTTTAAATTAAATACAAAGCATCTTATCTTGCGTTTCGGACCTTGTAGTTGGATTTATATATTTTAGTTTTAAACGGAGAAATAAAATGGTTTTTTTCAGGTCCTGTAATGGGCGGGTGAAGTTATTGCCTGCAAGGAAAACAGGGCGCGCGATCTTGTTGCTGTCCGTCGGAATTAAAAGTGTCGGCCCAGACAAAAATTCTGAACAGTATATTTTGTTAAGAAATGTTACAGCTTTCATTTGGTATATGGCTGATATTCGGCCAATACTTGGTATGAGTCCTGGAGTCATTTTTATAAAATGCAAATTTTTGAAATATGTACCTTCTTTGACCTTATATAAATTAAAGAATACTATTGATAAATACTATTTTTTTAGTTAAATACAAAGCATATTATCTTTCGTTTAGGACCTTGTAGTTGTATTTATATATTTCAGTTTTAAACGGAGAAATAAAATGGTTTTTTTAGGTCCTGTAATGGGCGGGTGAAGCTATTGCCTGTAAGTAAAACTGGGCGCGCGAACTTGTTGCTGTCCGTCGGCATTAAAAGTGTCGGCCCAGACAAAAATTCTGAACAGTATATTTTGTTAAGAAATGTTACAGCTTTCATTTGGTATATGGCTGATATTCGGCCAATACTTGGTATGAGTCCTGGAGTCGTTTTTATAAAATGCAAATTTTTGAAATATGTACCTTCTTTGACCTTATATAAATTAAAGAATACTATTGATAAATACTATTTTTTTAGTTAAATACAAAGCATATTATCTTTCGTTTAGGACCTTGTAGTTGTATTTATATATTTCAGTTTTAAACGGAGAAATAAAATGGTTTTTTTTAGGTCCTGTAATGGGCGGGTGAAGCTATTGCCTGTAAGTAAAACTGGGCGCGCGAACTTGTTGCTGTCCGTCGGCATTAAAAGTGTTGGCCCAGATAAAAATTCTGAACAGTATATTTTGTTAAGTAAGGTGACAGCTTTCATTTGGTACATGGCTGATGTTCGGCCAATACTTGGTATGAGTCCTGGAGTCGTTTTAATATAAAGTAAGTTTTTGAAATATGTACCTTTTTCGACCTTAAATAATTTTAATAATACTATTAACAAATACTAAGTTTTTAAATTAAATACAAAGCGCCATATCTTTCGTTTAGTATATTGTAGGTGGATTTTTAAATTTCAGTTTTAAACAGATAAATAAAATGGTTTTTTCAGGTCCTGTAATGGGCGGGTGAAGTTATTGCCTGCAAGTAAAACTGGGCGCGCGATCTTGTTGCTGTCCGTCGGAATTAAAAGTGTCGGCCCAGACAAAAATTCTGAACAGTATATTTTGTTAAGTAAGGTGACAGCTTTCATTTGGTATATGGCTGATGTTCGGCCAATACTTGGTATGAGTTCTGGAGTCATTTTAATATAATGCAAGTTTTTTGAAATATGTAACTTATTTGACCTTAAATAATTTTAATAATATTATTAACAAATACTAAGTTTTTAAATTAAATACAAAGCGCCATATCTTGCGTTTTGGACCTTGTAGGTCGAATTTTATATTTCAGTTTTAAACAGAGAAATAAAATGGTTTTTTCAGGTCCTGTAATGGGCGGGTGAAGCTATTGCCTGCAAGTAAAACTAAGCGCGCGAACTTGTTGCTGTCCGTCGGCATTAAAACTGTCGGCCCAGACAAAAATTCTGAACAGTATATTTTGTTAAGTAAGGTGACAGCTTTCATTTGGTACATGGCTGATGTTCGGCCAATACTTGGTATGAGTCCTGGAGTCGTTTTAATATAAAGTAAGTTTTTGAAATATGTACCTTTTTCGACCTTAAATAATTTTAATAATACTATTAACAAATACTAAGTTTTTAAATTAAATACAAAGCGCCATATCTTTCGTTTAGTATATTGTAGGTGGATTTTTAAATTTCAGTTTTAAACAGATAAATAAAATGGTTTTTTCAGGTCCTGTAATGGGCGGGTGAAGTTATTGCCTGCAAGTAAAACTGGGCGCGCGATCTTGTTGCTGTCCGTCGGCATTAAAAGTGTCGGCCCAGACAAAAATTCTGAACAGTATATTTTGTTAAGTAAGGTGACAGCTTTCATTTGGTATATGGCTGATGTTCGGCCAATACTTGGTATGAGTTCTGGAGTCATTTTAATATAATGCAAGTTTTTTGAAATATGTAACTTATTTGACCTTAAATAATTTTAATAATATTATTAACAAATACTAAGTTTTTAAATTAAATACAAAGCGCCATATCTTGCGTTTTGGACCTTGTAGGTCGAATTTTATATTTCAGTTTTAAACAGAGAAATAAAATGGTTTTTTCAGGTCCTGTAATGGGCGGGTGAAGCTATTGCCTGCAAGTAAAACTAAGCGCGCGAACTTGTTGCTGTCCGTCGGCATTAAAACTGTCGGCCCAGACAAAAATTCTGAACAGTATATTTTGTTAAGTAAAGTGACAGCTTTCATTTGGTACATGGCTGATGTTCGGCCAATACTTGGTATGAGTCCTGGAGTCGTTTTTATAAAATGCAGGTTTTTGAAATATGTACCTTCTTTGATCTTATATAATTTAAAGAATACTATTAATAAATACTATTTTTTTTAGTTAAATACACAGCATCTTATCTTGCGTTTAGGACCTTGTAGTTGGATTTATATATTTCAGTTTTAAACGGAGAAATAAAATGGTTTTTTTCAGGTCCTGTAATGGGCGGGTGAAGTTATTGCCTGCAAGGAAAACAGGGCGCGCGATCTTGTTGCTGTCCGTCGGAATTAAAAGTGTCGGCCCAGACAAAAATTCTGAACAGTATATTTTGTTAAGAAATGTTACAGCTTTCATTTGGTATATGGCTGATGTTCGGCCAATACTTGGTATGAGTCCTGGAGTCGTTTTAATATAAAGTAAGTTTTTGAAATATGTACCTTTTTCGACCTTAAATAATTTTAATAATACTATTAACAAATACTAAGTTTTTAAATTAAATACAAAGCGCCATATCTTTCTTTTAGTATCTTGTAGGTGGATTTTTAAATTTCAGTTTTAAACAGATAAATAAAATAATTTTTTCAGGTCCTGTAATGGGCGGGTGAAGTTATTGCCTGCAAGTAAATCTAAGCGCGCGAACTTGTTGCTGTCCTTCGGCATTGAAACTGTCGGCACAGACAAAAATTCTGAACAGTATATTTTGTTAAGTAAGGTGACAGCTTTCATTTGGTACATGGCTGATGTTCGGCCAATACTTGGTATGAGTCCTGGAGTCGTTTTTATAAAATGCAGGTTTTTGAAATATGTACCTTCTTTGACCTTATATAATTTAAAGAATACTATTAATAAATACTATTTTTTTTAGTTAAATACAAAGCATCTTATCTTGCGTTTAGGACCTTGTAGGTCGAATTTTATATTTCAGTTTTAAACAGAGAAATAAAATGGTTTTTCAGGTCCTGTAATGGGCGGGTGAAGCTATTGCCTGCAAGTAAATCTAAGCGCGCGAACTTGTTGCTGTCCGTCGGCATTAAAACTGTCGGCCCAGACAAAAATTCTGAACAGTATATTTTGTTAAGAAATGTTACAGCTTTCATTTGGTATATGGCTGATATTCGGCCAATACTTAGTATGAGTCCTGGAGTCGTTTTTATAAAATGCAAATTTTTGAAATATGTTCCTTCTTTGACCTTATATAAATTAAAGAATACTATTGATAAATACTATTTTTTTTAGTTAAATACAAAGCATATTATCTTTCGTTTAGGACCTTGTAGTTGTATTTATATATTTCAGTTTTAAACGGAGAAATAAAATGGTTTTTTTTAGGTCCTGTAATGGGCGGGTGAAGCTATTGCCTGTAAGTAAAACTGGGCGCGCGAACTTGTTGCTGTCCGTCGGCATTAAAAGTGTCGGCCCAGACAAAAATTCTGAACAGTATATTTTGTTAAGAAATGTTACAGCTTTCATTTGGTATATGGCTGATATTCGGCCAATACTTGGTATGAGTCCTGGAGTCGTTTTTATAAAATGCAAATTTTTGAAATATGTACCTTCTTTGACCTTATATAAATTAAAGAATACTATTGATAAATACTATTTTTTTAGTTAAATACAAAGCATATTATCTTTCGTTTAGGACCTTGTAGTTGTATTTATATATTTCAGTTTTAAACGGAGAAATAAAATGGTTTTTTTTAGGTCCTGTAATGGGCGGGTGAAGCTATTGCCTGTAAGTAAAACTGGGCGCGCGAACTTGTTGCTGTCCGTCGGCATTAAAAGTGTTGGCCCAGACAAAAATTCTGAACAGTATATTTGTTAAGTAAGGTGACAGCTTTCATTTGGTACATGGCTGATGTTCGGCCAATACTTGGTATGAGTCCTGGAGTCGTTTTTATAAAATGCAGGTTTTTGAAATATGTACCATCTTTGACCTTATATAATTTAAAGAATACTATTAATAAATACTATTTTTTTTAGTTAAATACAAAGCATTTTATCTTGCGTTTAGGACCTTGTAGGTCGAATTTTATATTTCAGTTTTAAACAGAGAAATAAAATGGTTTTTCAGGTCCTGTAATGGGCGGGTGAAGCTATTGCCTGCAAGTAAATCTAAGCGCGCGAACTTGTTGCTGTCCGTCGGCATTAAAACTGTCGGCCCAGACAAAAATTCTGAACAGTATATTTTGTTAAGAAATGTTACAGCTTTCATTTGGTATATGGCTGATATTCGGCCAATACTTGGTATGAGTCCTGGAGTCGTTTTTATAAAATGCAAATTTTTGAAATATGTACCTTCTTTGACCTTATATAAATTAAAGAATACTATTGATAAATACTATTTTTTTTAGTTAAATACAAAGCATATTTTTTTCGTTTAGGACCTTGTAGTTGTATTTATATATTTCAGTTTTAAACGGAGAAATAAAATGGTTTTTTTTAGGTCCTGTAATGGGCGGGTGAAGCTATTGCCTGTAAGTAAAACTGGGCGCGCGAACTTGTTGCTGTCCGTCGGCATTAAAAGTGTCGGCCCAGACAAAAATTCTGAACAGTATATTTTGTTAAGAAATGTTACAGCTTTCATTTGGTATATGGCTGATATTCGGCCAATACTTGGTATGAGTCCTGGAGTCGTTTTTATAAAATGCAAATTTTTGAAATATGTACCTTCTTTGACCTTATATAAATTAAAGAATACTATTGATAAATACTATTTTTTTAGTTAAATACAAAGCATATTATCTTTCGTTTAGGACCTTGTAGTTGTATTTATATATTTCAGTTTTAAACGGAGAAATAAAATGTTTTTTTTTAGGTCCTGTAATGGGCGGGTGAAGCTATTGCCTGTAAGTAAAACTGGGCGCGCGAACTTGTTGCTGTCCGTCGGCATTAAAAGTGTTGGCCCAGACAAAAATTCTGAACAGTATATTTTGTTAAGTAAGGTGACAGCTTTCATTTGGTACATGGCTGATGTTCGGCCAATACTTGGTATGAGTCCTGGAGTCGTTTTAATATAAAGTAAGTTTTTGAAATATGTACCTTTTTCGACCTTAAATAATTTTAATAATACTATTAACAAATACTAAGTTTTTTAATTAAATACAAAGCGCCATATCTTTCTTTTAGTATCTTGTAGGTGGATTTTTAAATTTCAGTTTTAAACAGATAAATAAAATAATTTTTTCAGGTCCTGTAATGGGCGGGTGAAGTTATTGCCTGCAAGTAAATCTAAGCGCGCGAACTTGTTGCTGTCCGTCGGCATTAAAACTGTCGGCACAGACAAAAATTCTGAACAGTATATTTTGTTAAGTAAGGTGACAGCTTTCATTTGGTACATGGCTGATGTTCGGCCAATACTTGGTATGAGTCCTGGAGTCGTTTTTATAAAATGCAGGTTTTTGAAATATGTACCTTCTTTGACCTTATATAATTTAAAGAATACTATTAATAAATACTATTTTTTTTAGTTAAATACAAAGCATCTTATCTTGCGTTTAGGACCTTGTAGGTCGAATTTTATATTTCAGTTTTAAACAGAGAAATAAAATGGTTTTTCAGGTCCTGTAATGGGCGGGTGAAGCTATTGCCTGCAAGTAAATCTAAGCGCGCGAACTTGTTGCTGTCCGTCGGCATTAAAAGTGTCGGCCCAGACAAAAATTCTGAACAGTATATTTTGTTAAGTAAGGTGACAGCTTTTATTTGGTACATGGCTGATGTTCGGCCAATACTTGGTATGAGTCCTGGAGTCGTTTTTATAAAATGCAGGTTTTTGAAATATGTACCTTCTTTGACCTTATATAATTTAAAGAATACTATTAATAAATACTATTTTTTTTAGTTAAATACAAAGCATCTTATCTTGCGTTTTGGACCTTGTAGGTCGAATTTTATATTTCAGTTTTAAACAGAGAAATAAAATGGTTTTTTCAGGTCCTGTAATGGGCGGGTGAAGCTATTGCCTGCAAGTAAATCTAAGCGCGCGAACTTGTTGCTGTCCGTCGGTATTAAAACTGTCGGCCCAGACAAAAATTCTGAACAGTATATTTTGTTAAGAAATGTTACAGCTTTCATTTGGTATATGGCTGATATTCGGCCAATACTTGGTATGAGTCCTGGAGTCGTTTTTATAAAATGCAAATTTTTGAAATATGTACCTTCTTTGACCTTATATAAATTAAAGAATACTATTGATAAATACTATTTTTTTTAGTTAAATACAAAGCATAGTATCTTTCGTTTAGGACCTTGTAGTTGTATTTATATATTTCAGTTTTAAACGGAGAAATAAAATGGTTTTTTTTAGGTCCTCTAATGGGCGGGTGAAGCTATTGCCTGTAAGTAAAACTGGGCGCGCGAACTTGTTGCTGTCCGTCGGCATTAAAAGTGTCGGCCCAGACAAAAATTCTGAACAGTATATTTTGTTAAGTAAGGTGACAGCTTTTATTTGGTACATGGCTGATGTTCGGCCAATACTTGGTATGAGTCCTGGAGTCGTTTTTATAAAATGCAGGTTTTTGAAATATGTACCTTCTTTGATCTTATATAATTTAAAGAATACTATTAATAAATACTATTTTTTTTAGTTAAATACAAAGCATCTTATCTTGCGTTTCGGACCTTGTAGTTGGATTTATATATTTCAGTTTTAAACGGAGAAATAAAATGGTTTTTTTCAGGTCCTGTAATGGGCGGGTGAAGTTATTGCCTGCAAGGAAAACAGGGCGCGCGATCTTGTTGCTGTCCGTCGGAATTAAAAGTGTCGGCCCAGACAAAAATTCTGAACAGTATATTTTGTTAAGAAATGTTACAGCTTTCATTTGGTATATGGCTGATATTCGGCCAATACTTGGTATGAGTCCTGGAGTCGTTTTTATAAAATGCAAATTTTTGAAATATGTACCTTCTTTGACCTTATATAAATTAAAGAATACTATTGATAAATACTATTTTTTTAGTTAAATACAAAGCATATTATCTTTCGTTTAGGACCTTGTAGTTGTATTTATATATTTCAGTTTTAAACGGAGAAATAAAATGGTTTTTTTAGGTCCTGTAATGGGCGGGTGAAGCTATTGCCTGTAAGTAAAACTGGGCGCGCGAACTTGTTGCTGTCCGTCGGCATTAAAAGTGTCGGCCCAGACAAAAATTCTGAACAGTATATTTTGTTAAGAAATGTTACAGCTTTCATTTGGTATATGGCTGATATTCGGCCAATACTTGGTATGAGTCCTGGAGTCGTTTTTATAAAATGCAAATTTTTGAAATATGTACCTTCTTTGACCTTATATAAATTAAAGAATACTATTGATAAATACTATTTTTTTAGTTAAATACAAAGCATATTATCTTTCGTTTAGGACCTTGTAGTTGTATTTATATATTTCAGTTTTAAACGGAGAAATAAAATGGTTTTTTTTAGGTCCTGTAATGGGCGGGTGAAGCTATTGCCTGTAAGTAAAACTGGGCGCGCGAACTTGTTGCTGTCCGTCGGCATTAAAAGTGTTGGCCCAGAAAAAAATTCTGAACGGTATATTTTGTTAAGTAAGGTGACAGCTTTCATTTGGTACATGGCTGATGTTCGGCCAATACTTGGTATGAGTCCTGGAGTCGTTTTAATATAAAGTAAGTTTTTGAAATATGTACCTTTTTCGACCTTAAATAATTTTAATAATACTATTAACAAATACTAAGTTTTTAAATTAAATACAAAGCGCCATATCTTTCGTTTAGTATATTGTAGGTGGATTTTTAAATTTCAGTTTAAAACAGATAAATAAAATGGTTTTTTCAGGTCCTGTAATGGGCGGGTGAAGTTATTGCCTGCAAGTAAAACTGGGCGCGCGATCTTGTTGCTGTCCGTCGGCATTAAAAGTGTCGGCCCAGACAAAAATTCTGAACAGTATATTTTGTTAAGTAAGGTGACAGCTTTCATTTGGTATATGGCTGATGTTCGGCCAATACTTGGTATGAGTTCTGGAGTCATTTTAATATAATGCAAGTTTTTTGAAATATGTAACTTATTTGACCTTAAATAATTTTAATAATATTATTAACAAATACTAAGTTTTTAAATTAAATACAAAGCGCCATATCTTGCGTTTTGGACCTTGTAGGTCGAATTTTATATTTCAGTTTTAAACAGAGAAATAAAATGGTTTTTTCAGGTCCTGTAATGGGCGGGTGAAGCTATTGCCTGCAAGTAAAACTAAGCGCGCGAACTTGTTGCTGTCCGTCGGCATTAAAACTGTCGGCCCAGACAAAAATTCTGAACAGTATATTTTGTTAAGTAAGGTGACAGCTTTCATTTGGTACATGGCTGATGTTCGGCCAATACTTGGTATGAGTCCTGGAGTCGTTTTAATATAAAGTAAGTTTTTGAAATATGTACCTTTTTCGACCTTAAATAATTTTAATAATACTATTAACAAATACTAAGTTTTTAAATTAAATACAAAGCGCCATATCTTTCGTTTAGTATATTGTAGGTGGATTTTTAAATTTCAGTTTTAAACAGATAAATAAAATGGTTTTTTCAGGTCCTGTAATGGGCGGGTGAAGTTATTGCCTGCAAGTAAAACTGGGCGCGCGATCTTGTTGCTGTCCGTCGGCATTAAAAGTGTCGGCCCAGACAAAAATTCTGAACAGTATATTTTGTTAAGTAAGGTGACAGCTTTCATTTGGTATATGGCTGATGTTCGGCCAATACTTGGTATGAGTTCTGGAGTCATTTTAATATAATGCAAGTTTTTTGAAATATGTAACTTATTTGACCTTAAATAATTTTAATAATATTATTAACAAATACTAAGTTTTTAAATTAAATACAAAGCGCCATATCTTGCGTTTTGGACCTTGTAGGTCGAATTTTATATTTCAGTTTTAAACAGAGAAATAAAATGGTTTTTTCAGGTCCTGTAATGGGCGGGTGAAGCTATTGCCTGCAAGTAAAACTAAGCGCGCGAACTTGTTGCTGTCCGTCGGCATTAAAACTGTCGGCCCAGACAAAAATTCTGAACAGTATATTTTGTTAAGTAAGGTGACAGCTTTCATTTGGTACATGGCTGATGTTCGGCCAATACTTGGTATGAGTCCTGGAGTCGTTTTTATAAAATGCAGGTTTTTGAAATATGTACCTTCTTTGATCTTATATAATTTAAAGAATACTATTAATAAATACTATTTTTTTTAGTTAAATACACAGCATCTTATCTTGCGTTTAGGACCTTGTAGTTGGATTTATATATTTCAGTTTTAAACGGAGAAATAAAATGGTTTTTTTCAGGTCCTGTAATGGGCGGGTGAAGTTATTGCCTGCAAGGAAAACAGGGCGCGCGATCTTGTTGCTGTCCGTCGGCATTAAAAGTGTCGGCCCAGACAAAAATTCTGAACAGTATATTTTGTTAAGAAATGTTACAGCTTTCATTTGGTACATGGCTGATGTTCGGCCAATACTTGGTATTGGTCCTGGAGTTGTTATAATATAATGCCAGTTTTTGAAATATATATCATGTTTGACTTTTAAATAATTTTAACATTACGTTTAAAAATGCATTTTTTAAAAATATTATTAACTAGCCTTACGTTTTGCCTTTATGACTTCGTAGTTGTATTTTGGCTTACATTTTGTCTATTTTATTTTTGGGTAAATGTTTTTGAAACGTGAAAACTGTCATGGCCACAATGTATGTGTGTGTATGTTGCTGTTGCTGTCCAAATGCATAATTTTGGCTCCGGTAAACGTGGGTTCTCTGAAAACCCATCTTCTTCGGATCTTTGGATTCACGAAATGTATATTGTGCAATTGAGCTACGTATTAGCTTTCATATTCAGCAACATTTATATAGCCTTGTGTTTATCGAATGATAATTACGTAACCATAAATGCCATCGGAACAAAATATGAACCTACTTGGGAAAGTTTGGACTCGAGGCCTCTTCCTGATTGGTATCAAAATGCCAAAATAGGAATTTTTGTTCATTGGGGTGTATTTTCTGTTCCAAGTTTTGGATCGGAATGGTTCTGGAAAAATTGGAAAGGTAAGCGTCATAAAAATTAAAATTTGTATTTTTTTGTTCTATATTTTCTAATCATTCAGTAAAAGGGCAGTGCGATATTTCAAGTATTTAATGTTTTAATGGTAGGTTAAGTTAGGTTAAGTTAAGCCTAGGCTTGATTTGGAATAGTAGGTGAATAGCATTTAGATATTACAATTGCACACGCATAGGCTTTAAGTTGAATCTACATTTGTACACAGTACGGAAGTTGGAAACATTAAACTGGTGTTTCCTCTCATTTGCTCCTGGAAAAATTTTAAGTTTTAGATGTTTGAATTTTGTGATCTGTTACTTTATTATGCCGTTGTTTAACGAAATCATTTAATGTCTCCATTTAGTTTTTAATCACAATATTTAGTTTTTAATCACAATGAATGATTAACTACATAGCATTGCCTCTCAAATAAAATTAAAATTAATTTCACTTAATATCATTGAAATTCATAGATGGCAAGTGTAACAATCATCAATCAATTCTTAGCTACTATGCGGCTGACATAGTGTCTGCTGATTGGCCATGAACAGAAATCTTTGCACAGCACACAGCACAAAGTTAGAAGTTCCACAATTGTCCGCACTGTGTATGGTTTTTTTTAAACACAAATGTGCCGTTTTCCAATACGTCTCACAGCTACTATCTGTTTGTGTATATTTAACTTTCGTGCATGTACGCTGTGCTTCGCTGTAGCAACTGTAGCCCAGTCCTGAGTTTAGTTTAATTACATTTGAAATACTACAAATACGGCCAGTCGGGTTGGCTACATTAAAAATATTGTAATGTATGAACAGAAGGTTATGTCAGGTCAGCTATATAAATTATTTATTAAATATTTATTACATTTAATTAAAGTAACTTTTTAAAACAAACAAAATTATTATTTTTTTTTTCCAGAATCAGTAAAACGTGAGAAAATCAAACCTCGGGGACATATATTTATAAAATAAATCACCAATTTGCGGAATGTGGAGACACATTAAATAAGTCACCTTCCTAATAAATTACAACCGCTCAGAAACTTTCACATTTTGGTAATTGTCTGCAGTATGGGCGCAATTCCAAATTAAAGACGAACACCTGCAAATGGATTTATTTAGGTCTTTAGTTTATTTCTAACTATAATATAGAGCTCCGTTAGATATTTTCAAGAACTTCTTGTGTAACTAACCATTTTATGTTCGCCTCTGCAGTGACACAGCCCAGATGAATATTTGATGTTATTTTCAGCTTAAAGGATGGTATAAAGTTATTATTATCTGTAGTGTAAATGTACTGACCAAAATGTGTTTTGTGCTTGAATACCGTAGCCGAGACTGTTTTCAATGAGAGACATCCCTGATCCTGATGTCCTATTATGGCTGTACCATTTAACAGAATAATTTGAAACAGTGCAAGGAAGTAGAAATATGCTGTTTTAAATTTTCATCTGCTTGTTATTGGACGCACTCCTGTCCTAGATAACATTACCAAGACACTGCTCCAATTCACCGACGTGCCTGCTGGCTACCATACTGATCCACACTGATTTCCGTGCCCCAATGAAGGTGCTGATGCCCTGCTGATGAACATTCGTCCACCTATCAGTTGTTTGACTTTTTGGCTGTCAAATAAAAAATTTTGGCCTGAAAAAGCTAAGTGCTGTACCCAATACTCAATACATAATCGGGGGGTCACGTACTGATTACAAATTAAAAGAAGGTTAGAAGAAATGCTAGAAATTCTGGAATGTTTGTTTTAAAGGATGAACAAGATTATCAGTGTAGTAGTAACTGACCAACAACCATTAACTTTCGTTTCAGTTTAATATTCTTGAAAATATCTCTTCTTATCAAACAGCAAAATGTATTTTACAACATATACTTTTATATCAAGCTCCTGGCTTTATATAAGGAACTTGAAGTAATCACAAGCTTATGAAAAAAAAAAACAGCAAACAATAGTTACGTACAAACACTAATAATACAGTTATGAACCATCAACATTGCTGTTTTTCTTTACGTTATAAACATTTTTGTTGCAATCAAAACCGATTGTATCTATTTGATTGAAACCATCATCCTGCAATACTCCTCCCTTTGTGTGAACCTTATTACTGTCTTTTATACAGAACATGAAAATTTAGAACACGTAACAATATTACAAATTCCTGAGGACAACCGTACCCTGACAAATTAAACAACAAGCAGTATGCCACTCAAGTTTGTCATTGTGTTCCTAGACTCTTTGCGACCATTCTACACTGAACATCTTTTGCAACAATCTCCACATCGCTACGTATGATATTAACTGAGCCATGTTTACTTCCAAAATTTTACTTCCAAAATTCTTAAAGTAAATGTAATCATCATCTCACTCTTCAATCGCCATCTCAAACCTTTACATACCAATTGAAAATCAGGACCACATCATTATAAAAAAATGTTGCATGTGCACATTAAACGTACTATGCAGTCTGCATTCAACTGTGTGCTAAAACCCGCTAGGGATGAGCAACCAAGAATACTCAAATTACTAAAGGCCTTTTTCTCTAATATAACTCCCAAAATATCGAAGCGACAGCAGATTACTTTATCTCAATACCCCTGGTCCGGACGCGAAGGTTAATAAAACTTTTACTGTACTTTGTTGAGAGTGATGTCATGTGGTGTGCTTTCAGACAATACGAGTGCTTACGTGGAGTTCATGGAGAGGAACTATCCTCCAGGATTCACGTACCAGGACTTTGCCCCTCAGTTCACCGCGGAGTTCTTCGATCCTGACGAGTGGGCGGAGATATTCGAGAATTCTGGGGCGAGGTAGGCTAGCTGTAATTGGTTCGCTTTTGGAATGTCTCATTCGGAAGGTCTCCTCAATGTCTCCTTTTCGCTTCTCGCTCATGTATCGAAACAAACATTGACATGGGTCTCATGTTCTAGACATGTGTGAGTCCTGCAAATTTTTACATAGAAAAAATTGTAATTGATACACTGATATGTAAATACTAGGTACTAATTACTGTTAGCAGGATTGTTAGTGCAGCTTTATCGGATGCAACTGATTATTTTGTACCAATTATGAAGCAATTTGTAAAATGATGAGGCACCTGAAAAAAAAAGTTCAAGCAAATTGTTAGCATGAAGATTTTATAATTACAAAATACTCTTTAAGTTCTTATTTCAGTGCTTCAAATTTAATATTTATTCGCACTAAACAAAAATTAGAATTTGTGTTTTATTTACATATTTTTCCAACGTATAGGTAGATTGTTTCATATTAATTTAACTTCACATATTGTAAAGGCTGGTTCACACGAGGCAAGCAGTGTCCCTGTTAGAGTACAGTGGTCAGAATACCAAGTACAGCACAGCGTAGTGTGACATGCACTTTTCTTTGCGATACTGAACTAGTTGTGATGTTGTGCCTGGATCAAGCACAGAGGTGTCGTGAACTGAGGACATATCCCCAGGGGCCCAAGTGGAGGCGGAAGGACAAGAGAGACAGGGGGAAAGGGGAGGAGAGCATGCACTGGGAGCGGGAGCAGATATGCGTGTGTAGGCAGGAACTGTCTCGGAACACAATGCCTGTGTCAACCGGGCGTGACCAAGGCGCGGGATTACGGACACTACGACGCGTGCACAGGCCAACAGCTCTGTATGTGACACACTGCCAGCACCGCAAGGAGAAATGTGGTAGTAGTATGATTAGGGGGCTCCTGTGTGTGGCTTCTGGCTGAGGTGCCAGTTGCTGACCGCCATCTTGGATTGTGACGTCATGGCAGCCATCTTGGATGACATTGACCTTCAAAATTCCTCAAAAATGATTAATAATTCCTAAAAAAAAATCTCCCTATTTTAAGGGAAAAATTCCAATTTTTGAGGGAAAATTTCCTGGTTTAATCATCAAAAATTCAGAATTCAAAAAACTTCAAAATACTTTTACCTTAGAAAGAACCGAAATTCCTCAAAGAGGCTTAAATTACCCAACAAAAAGTTGCACCAAGTGTCTGTTGGCTATCTTGGATGACCTTGATGATAGAATTAAATTTCTTTAATTTTTGACCAAAAAATTTTGAAAAAATTCCAAAAAATATTTTAAAAAAATTGCTTACTTCAAATGTTTAATTACTTAATCAATTTCGGTCCTCAGTTTGATTGCCGGCAAGAGTAAAAATGTAATTGATTAAATAAAAAATATTAAAAAGAGACTTAATAAAAATTTAAAAAAAAATAAAAATTTCTTACATCACACCTGCCATTTTCAATTTTGACCTAACCGCTGCAATTTCCATTACAGTCGCCATCTTGCTAATCCATGATTTTTATGCTAGATAGTCGGAAAAAAATATTAAAATTAATAAAAAAAATCATATAAAACACTTCGCCATCTTGGTTTATGACCTCATGACCGCCATTTTGAAAATCCATAATTATTATCAAATTTTAATGGGGAAAAAATGTAAAATTTATAAATAATTTCATTAATTAAAATTTAATAAAATATTATTTAAAAAACGCACTTACGTAATGAAGTCTGTGGTTCGAACCTGGAAAGGGCAAAAAAAAAAATGACGACACAACCTTCTTCCACGGAAGCTGCTGGCAGATTGACCTCCCGATCTTGTTTTCGTCTGCTGGAGGCCACCATTTGTTTTTGTCTGCAAGAGTGCGATACCATCATATTAGTTTAAGTTTTACTTGCTAGAGTACAATAATAATTTATTATTACTGTTGCACCCGCCATCTTGAAATTTGGGCGCTATCTTGGAAATTCGTACTTATTATCATATATATTGGAAAAAATTAAAAAAAAAAAAAACTTACAAAAACACTTATTAAAATAATGATAGATTCAATCGGTTCCTGTCTTGGTTCAGTACTTGGTCACTGCAAAAAAGGTAATTAAATTATAAATAACACAAATGTGACAGGTTCGAGAAATAAAATACAAGTTCTTTAACAAACATAAAATTTACTAAATAAATTCTTCGAATACAAACAAGTAAATTACTAACAAGAACGTGCTCATTGTTAAAATTTGATTCATTATTGGCTCGCCCATGAATCTAATGAGCAGCCATCATAACAATTAAGACCATTACGTAATTATTCCTCACAGAGGGTGCTTAGTGAAACTTAAGAAGAAAGGGACGGTTAATTAAATAATTTAAGACAAGCTGCACACCGTTCTGAAATATGTTAGGATCTACATAATCTGCAACAGCGTGTTAATTTGCGTAAAAATTAGAATTTTGGTCGATAGAATAGTGACGTGTTCTCGATACTCAAATACTATTAAAAACGTAAAGTTCTGCCTCAATCTTATTGGAATAAGATGGGAGTTGTTACTGTACCACACGAATTAGCCACATGTATTACTCAAACCAAAATTTATGGAAGTTACATCCTTAACCTGCCCAAAATATATTTGGCAAGACTGCATTCTATATTTTTACTTCCTATCTAAAACGACAACACTATGACATTTATATGTTTGACTGGACAGAAGCTTCAACAAGAGAGATACAATTGGCACCATATAAATTGGCTAGTTATTTACGAAATTTCAATGGTTTCCTACAAGAATTTGAGAATTATCCATTTATGTACCTACAAGAATTAAAAAAAAATAAAAAAAAGTTTGCCGGAGTTAACTTCTTACTCTTTGGTGACATTACGCAACTGCCTCCTGTCAAAGACGTGAAAACCTTGGAAGAACTAGAATTATCTGATTTAGAATCAAATAAATTATTAGTAGGCCTCACTACGAAAGAGCATTGTCAGGAACGATACCATTGCAAAGTCTAACTTTGACCTATAATTGACATTATATAATTATAAAATGTTACCCTTTTTACTTATAACATATATTAAATTTACATAATCCACACACAATTAATCAATGCTGTTATTTATGCTTAAGAGTTCCGATGTGTTCTTATTAGTTTTATGTTAAGGTACCTATAGTATTGTCATAATATCCATAATAACTCAGTCTACACATTCGTGCTGTTTGTCGTTAACCTTCAAAAGTCTAGTCCATCATCTCCTTGACCATAGTTAGGTACCCACCTTGTTTTGGGATTGTCATAAACCTAACAAATGTCAATCACTATACATTTATATTTGATTTTGAGGAGTTCCCTGGTGTATCTTTGAAGTACAAGGTCCAAAAACATATACATTAAAATGGGACCACCTTGAAGCTATATTGAACCCAACACAAAAAGAATAATTAAAATCGGTTTATAAACAAAGAAGTTATGCTCAAACATACATAAATAAAACATATATATATATACACACACACGCACGTGCACACACACACACAGATGAATTGAGAACCTCCTTTTTTGAATAGTTCATTGGATTATAAAAGTATTCTGTATGAAAAAGTTTTTCAGTGCACTTTCATTCAATGATACAATTTTTTTTTGTAATACCTATATCTGTTAATTTTGTGTTTGTTAATTCTTCAAATAGATATGCAGAATAGGAATAATTATCTCAGTACTTTTTATACTAACAGATTACCTAAAACGGTGTGTGTGTATGTGTGTGTGTCTATATATATATGTATATATATATATGAGCTCATGGAGATATCATGATCTCTAGCACAGAGTTTAGTAATTAATGTCACAAATGTTTGTGCTCATAGAAAAAACTTTCCACTTTGATGCTCACTGATAGAGTGACAGTTTATCTTTGCCTTTGAGATAAGGTACACAGTGCACCGGCAACAAACAAGCTTTGATTCGAAGGTTCTGGATCGGGTAAAAGGCAGAGTATGTTTGTGTTAACAAGGCAGGATAAGCTGGATGCTCGCTGGTGCTTCTTGCGTAGTATTGTCTCTAAGCGCAAGGCTATGTCTTCGCTTCATGCATAGGGCAGCAATGAGATTTGAGCAACAACCATAACATTATTTGGCGGAGAAACAAAGCTAATAGTGTCATGCAAGTCCCTTGAGTTTTTTTCCAATATCGGTACCAGATGTTTCATGCCAAAAAATTCTGAAAGCACACATTTTAGCCTGTTTCACTCTCCCAAAAATAGAATGTTAAAATAGTATGTGGAAACAGGACCACTGGGATTATCTTTGAAAGATTTGTGCAATGGGAGTGCATGACTTGATGTAAGCTTTTGGACATACGCCATTGCAAAGCACACATATGTCTGTAGAAGAAAACTACAAAAAAACCTAAAAGACAAAAACACAAATTATTATTGTTATTTTTTTTGCTTAATTGTTTTTGTTTGCTATACTTTTATATAAACACATAATCATCTTTGCATTGATAAATCTTATCAGTCTGCAACTTTTGCAAAGATAAGCTTTAATTTGTAGCTGCACTCAACATTGCCGAAGATAAGGAATACCATGTGGTGTTTTAAAGGCTTCACTTTATGAAGACATAATATATTATTTTAATTATCTAAATATTTAGTTATTTAATGAAATAAATCTGACTGAATGTATGTGCCAGGTTTACTTAATAAACTATAATAGGAAATCAACAATAACTTTTAATAACCAGATAATATAATTTAAAACAAAGTCTTGTTATGTGATAATGATGAAGTGTTTTTTTGCCAATAATCTTTAAGTAACTATCCTTAACAACTTCAATACAAGATTATCACAAATGATTGACACCTCTAATTAATATTAGTTGACAACCCAAAACTATCAATACATGTACCCTTTATACAATCGTGTCAATTTGGTTATTATCTTATTGATATATTTTAAGAGTATCTACTTAAGATGACAACTGCAGTCTTAATGTTCTGGGACTAAATCAAATGTTTAAATTACTTATGTTACAAACATTTACTTGTTAAAATGCTATTTAAAAGTGTCATCAACAAAACCAAAACTTAATTGATGTCAGAAAAAATACGACTTTAATTGCTGATTACACCATTACGGTCACATGACGCTTTCCTTATGATCCTAATGCTTTCCTTATGATCCTAATGTTTTCCTTATGATCCTAATCTTGCCAGTGTGTAACTAAGCCATGCCAATGTGTACTTTTGAAATATGGTGTCCAAAGGTCACGAAGGTGGCGAAAATTAATGAAATTGAAGGACTGGTCATGAAAAAGCCCTGAAAAAACAACAGTGCAGGAAGCCACAAAACGTTAATTCATAGCAGCCTTTTTCCAATTTGTATTGTGCGTGGGGGTTCCCTGTCACCGGCTAGACTGAAGTTCATCACGGCCCGGTTTGTGGTCGGGCGACAACTGTATGGCTCTGGCAGCATACGCGTGGATGTAAAAACATTTGGTCCATTACTCTCCATAGCCACAACTTAACTTGTCATAGCTGATGTTTGTACAACAGTCGATAGCCTAGTCAGACCTGTGCGCGTTTCTTCCCCCCTTGTATGGCTAACTGAAGGCCTCAGTACATCTGTTGTTTATAGAGTTGAAGCAGACTTAACGTGGCGATTTCGTGCTAACTGAAATTTACAGACGTGCTTTTCAAGACTGGGGCAGTAAAATTAACGTTGCACTAAGTGAATTTGCGTAATTTGAAGACTTGCTAAGTGAGGGATGGGTGTACTTTTAAGCTATCATTAGTTTACGCACGCAGGTGTGTGGAACTCATTCTTGATCTCCTGTTTGCATTGTGTATTTTGCTTAGTCATAGAAATTTTCTACCACTCTTTTGTGGGCGATCATTCCTTGTTTTTGCCTTGAAGGCAATTTGCGTTCCGTCCAGTGTAAGGGCGACTGGTTTCTAAGGCCCCTTGTTCATTGTGTTTAGTAGGAGCATTTGATTGTCCCTGTCTAGTGTTTGCTTGTTACTGTCGTGTAGCTCATGAGCAAATATTATCTCTCTATTGTAATATTTTTTTTCTGTAGCAAGGAAATTGTTTGAATGTTGCTCAATCATATGTGTATTATGGAAAGTTGCATGTGACTTCTTGGCAGGTCATTTGAAGTGGCTTTCAAAGCCCTTAGATTTTTTTGTAAACACTTTTTTTTGTTTATGCTCGTATACCGTTTAAGTATTGAGAAAGTGGTCTTCTAGAATTTAACTTAACTTTAAGCATTAGTTTTTGTCCTATATTCACTTTGTAATCAAGTTCCAAATGCTTTATATTGCCATTGTACCAGCATGTCATGAAATTTATGACAGATGTGTGGACAAAATAAAATGTGTGTATTTCGTAACAGGTTTATATGAATCATTTGAGGGTTCTTTAGTGAGCAGATATAAACACAAAACAGTGACAGCTGTTCTTCCTTCCCTAGAGAAGATTCCTATAGTTTTACTACTTTGCTTAGCACTTTTTCTCAGTAGACAGGCTTAAATGCATACATAAATGCCCCTTTAATTGTGGTCATAAGATCTACATGTTATTTTTAATACGTGTATCAAACTGTCTTGTAGTATTTATGAAACAGTGATTTATATATTTGAAATTGTGTTGCAGATATGTGGTCCTGACAAGTAAGCATCATGAAGGCTATACATTATGGCCTTCAGCTTTTTCCTTCAGTTGGAATGCAATGGATGTTGGGCCAAAACGTGATCTTTTAGGTAAGTTTTATAGGAAAGAAAATATTTCATTTATTAATAAGTTGAAAATTTTTCGGAGAGCAAATTTTGTTTTGTTTAAAGTTTATTTTGTAACATCTTAGCATAATTCCCACCCCACTGCTACTAATAACACTGTACCTGAGAGTGTGGTATGTCACTGATGTTTTCTTCATGTTTCATAATTAATTTATACTCAGGTTTCTTCTGTTGTGCATAGGAATTTAAGGTATTTTGTTTGTGCTTAAATATCAATTATTATTTTTGGTTTGGTTTTACACAAAGTTTAATGTTAATTTTTTATTATTTTCTCTATTTTGCTTGGACCGTTAAGATTAACTTAATATATTAATAACATTGTACAATTTTGAAGCATATTCTGGTTAGTGAGGCTGTACATTTTAAAAGGTTAAAAAGAAAGGAAAAGAGAGACGGGACATGGGTGCGACACACTGTCGCCAGTGAGTTAGTGCGTTGTTGGGAAAACCCAGTGCGTAGGCGCAGCAATGAACTAGAACTTAGCTGGGCGCAACCTTACCAACCCATTAGAACCAACCTTGAGGTGGTCTGATGTGTCTTTCCAGACTTTCAGAGAACAATGTTTTTTCCAACATTATTACGTTAATGGTCATATTTCTGGTTCTGTTATGTGATTGGTTAGTTGATCCGCGGGTTTGCTTCCCTTTGTTTTCAACTTTGTAAGGGAAGACAAGATTTTCAGGTTTATTTACACATATTTGGTTTTCTTTATTTGACACTAATACTGTTTTATTTAGATAGCAGTTGTACCTTAAAATTGTTTAGTAAAATTGGGCATAAGTGTTCTTTACCTACAGTGTACAAACCTTACTCTTGAAGTAGAGTTATAAATTTTGTTAGTTGACCACAATAATATAACATTTGATTTTTTCTTTTCAGGAGACCTTATGAAATCAATTCGTTATAAAACAAGTTTGAAGTTTGGTTTGTATCACTCACTGTACGAGTGGTACAATCCCCTCTACTTGCAGGATAAGGCGTCTGGCTTTTTGTCGCAAATTTTCGCCAAAGACAAGACAATGCCCGAACTCTACGAACTGGTGAGTTCACTGCTTTCTTGGCCGTAGTTCTACATAGCTTCTTACAGTGGCTAGCTAGATATTAGTTTGTTGTACTGGGATTACAATTTTGCTTTGAAGTTGAAGTCTTAGTTACTGAAGTTTACTTTAGAAAAATTAAGGTACTAATCTAAAATTCAAGAGTTTGCCTAGTGGTTGTATTCATGTGATTTGATGGTAATGGGTACATACTATTTGGTTATCTACATGTTATAGTTTTATATTATTTTTTTCCTGATTTCATATGTTATAATCACAGTGGTCATTATTGGTGTATTAATCTTGCATTTTAAATATGTTGGATACCTGTACCAGTACCCACACAATCACTTCGACCACACACATTGACTCCAGTGGTACGGACAGTACTGCGATGAAATAATTTATAGCGGCCTGCTGCAACAGTGAAGTGTGGTGAGCAGACAAGTTGCTATTTTGAATTTTGAATTTTTGATGGTTGTTTGCGATTAAGTGATATCAGTTGCCAGGGAATATTTTTTACCAAACCTGGTACGGTCAGGGAATTTTCCATCACAAACTTGCTAGTGTGAAGTGTTTGCACTCCCGGACTAAGGGTTTTCTTTATGTGTTTTTTTTGTACCTGGAAGGTGTTTTTATTTGTTGGGAAATTTGGTGGAGTAAGATGTGGTGCAAGAGAATTTAGATTGAGAAGGTTGGTGTGGCCAGACGTGTTTTTGGTTTGTTTTGTTTGTTTTTTTTTAAAAAAAAAAAGAGAGAGAGATAACAATGGTGGTGGAGAGTGATGAAGAAGCTTGGGTTTGTGTTCCGTTGTGAATAAAAATAAAAAAAGGTCTTTGGAACTTAAAACCTGAGCATTTTGTCATTTGTGAGTGGTATCGTAAGGTGTTACTACGAGCAACGAAATAACAAAAAGGAGGAAAAGGAAAACGGCGTCAAGGAGCTGGTACTATAGCGATGCTAGGAATCACAAATGTTTCTTTGTTTGCGTTTGCGGTCGGGCTGAAACAAAGAACATCACCAACCCAAGGCTCGACTTGAATGATCCCGAAGCATTACACTAGCCACCCTGATTCAGTACAGCCGCTGCAGGTAGTATAGAAGCAGTGGAGTGAGAGGGTGGCGCGGTGTGGGGTCGCGCAGGTGAACACGTACCAGCCGGAGGTGATCTGGTCGGACGGGGACTGGGAGGCCCCCGACAGCTACTGGAACTCCACCGAGTTCGTCGCCTGGCTCTACAACGAGAGTCCCGTGCGGGACACGGTGGTGGTGAACGACCGCTGGGGCAAGGACGTGCCCTGCAAGCACGGCGACTTCTACACCTGCACGGACCGCTACAACCCGGGTGCGTTATTCCCCTCTATCCGCACGTCGTCAGCACTGGGTGTGAACCAACAGTCGTGACCATTACTGGTTCCAACTGTGTCGTAGAGAAACCACAGGAATGAACAAGAATGATGAATAAACAAGCCAAAATCTGCCAATGTGACAGCATCAGAAGGAATTCAGTGGATGGAATTAGTTGGAAAAAAATATCGCACCACAGACAAACAGTAGGCTCACGACAATAAGTGACATTTAGAGTTAAACGACAACCTAGGACAACACAATGAGAAACAGATGAATGCAGTGATAGTGCAAAACAGATGTCTGGACATGATGACAGCACAGCGACGCATAGGGGAAAAAACCAGCGATGAAACCAAACAAATATTCTGAACAACAACGATGACACAAACGAACACAGTACATTTTTGCGATGTTTCAGGAACTGTGTTTCTTTCTTGTTCATTCTTGTGGTTTTTCTGTGACGTACAGTGTGGACCAGTAATGACGTATGTCCGTGGGACATAGTTTATAACTTAAGATAAGAATGCCTTCAAAATCTAGGTAGTTATTGCTTTGTCTCCTATTGCATTTGGTTTATCTGACACTTTTTCATTTCTGCCATGTTATTGTTTGTCAGATTGTTTTTGATCGTTTGTCAGTGGTTCTAGTTAAGGAGTATCAAACAAGTGTTTCTGTCATCATGAGCACTGTACATCTCTCCTGTCCAATAGTTCGCCCACTGTGGTGTGGGTGATTTCTGTAGTTTTAACCTCGCTTATTTTTAACAATAAACAATCACTTCATGCCTACATCTCTGTAACATGGGCATCACTTCTGTTCTGGTTTATATCACCACAGTTTGTAGTTGTAGCTTGTGAGACACAATACTAAAATATATAAACATGCTCAAAGTTCAAATTTTTGGTTTTGAGTGTGCAACATTATATTTCCATAAAATTAAAAAAAAAACAAAAAAAAACCCTCTTTATTGTGTACCCTGGGAACAAATTATTTTTTTAGTAGCTATTGATAAGATTTTTTTTTCCAGTATTTTTATGCAGAACAGTTAATTTCTTGATTGGTGGGTGAAGATAAGTACAAAATCATGTGTGACTAAATTAATAAATCATCTATTGTTATGTTAATTTTTCATCATTTCTGACCGAGAAAAAAATGACTAGTTTTGCTTGTTGCTGGATTTTTATAATGATTTTAATTTTGTTTTGATGCTAAATTCTTTTACGACATAGCGCTACATGTTAGTGTGATCAATATATTTTTGATAATGAATGTTTTTTATTAAGATAGTGTGTAAATCATTCTATGATTGTGCGTTAGAATCTCATAATTTAAATAAATGACAATAACAAAATCACTTTTATAAGAGAAATGAAAAATCATTTCCTAGTCACGTAGAAAAATTTTTTAGATGGAAGTCTCAAATGATGATGAAAACTTTAATACAACGTAAAAATTATTTAAATATGTGCTTAATAGCAAATTTTGATTTTTTATGTTGTTTCCTCGGTCTGAAATGAGTTTCTCTTGTACGTGAGAGTGGTGTTGTTCCTGCGGTGTCACTGCAGCCGCGTGGCGGAGCGGAGCTGAGCAGAGTGGTGCAGTGCGAGTGTCGGTGGTTGGCAGGCGTGCTGGTGAAGCACAAGTGGGAGAACTGCATGACGCTGGACAAGCACTCGTGGGGGTACCGGCGCAACGCCAAGCTGTCGGACTACCTCACCACGCACGAGCTCATCACGACCGTGGTAGAGACCGTCAGCTGCGGCGGTGAGTGTTCGTGATCAGGCCACCAGTTCTAGCCGTTGGAATCCTCCGCACCTGCCTGTTTCAAGTTTATGGTCACACATTAAATATACCGTATTTACTCGCATATTGTCCGCAGTAATATGGCTACTTTTTTGACAAAAAAATGGGGTGCGGACATTATGAGGTGAAGTCCGAAAAAAAAAATTTTTCCTCAAAATTTTACGTTTTCTGTAGAGTAAAAAAATTGTTCTCTCATAATTAGTTTACTAGTACCCTGATTTTACGTATGCTCACGGTTACACTGATTGCATTAGTAAAATTGCTGCTTCGTAAAATTGGCACCCTTCCCTCGGCCCAGTTGAAAGATATTAACGGCGGCACACTACTTCGCAAAGCACTAGTGACTAGCGACCCTCCGCAGCGAATGTGAGAAATGTGACAGGTGTCGAGATAATTGGGTGCCGGCGATTAGTGGAGGACGGCACTAATTTTTTCTTTCTTCTCTCACTCGCGTGATGTCGCAGGCAGCTGCGCAGTAGAGTGCGAGTTTCTGAGTGCGGACGGTTTCACCACGCTACATTACCCTCTCAGCGACCGCTCCGGAGGAATGAACAACTCAAGGTCAAAGCATTGTTGACTGCGTCGGTAAATTTCCATCCCGTTACTGTGCCTTTCAGGGGTGGCCAAGGTTGCTTTGTCTAGTGCGGATTTAAAAAAAAATTACATTTAAAGTATTTAAAAAGAATTGTGCGGACATTATGCGATTGCGGACATTATGCAATTAAATACGTAAATTATCTCTGAAAAGGATTTTCGCTTTTTACCATAAAAAACAGTTTGCTCTTGTGTTTAGTCGACCTATTTTTTTATTATGTAATCTGTATAAAGAAATGACCCTGTGGTATTTAAAAAATTGTGGGAAATTGATTGTTAATGAAACTAGGAAGTTGAGAAAATGATTCACTCGGAGTTGGCAGACATTTCGGTGTGTGTTCATATACTTCACGGACACATAGATAGGCGTACCCAGGTTTTTTTTTTTCGGGGGGTGGGGGGGGTGGGGGTTCTTCCAGATAGGCTTCTGATTTTTGAAGAAAAACTCCATAAACACCAAAAAATAATTGTTTATAATAAACTTTTTTAAGCTTACAAACTTTTTACAGAAGAATTCTTCTATTTTTTTTGGCAAATTCAGTAACCACATTCTCTGGGTCGATGTGGATGTTGTAGTGGACATTCAGTAAGGCCAATCCATTCAGTCTGTCCTGAGATATGGTGTTCCGCAGATAATAGGATTTTAATCTTCTTAAGCAAGAAAAGGTCCGGAGTTGCCGTTGAGATGGGAAGGGTCGCCAAGACTTTGGGGAGGGGGGGGGGAGTTTGAACCCCCAAAACACCCCCCCTGGGTACGCCTATGCGCGGACATTAGTACATCATTGTTTCTCGACTTGTTGAAGCTGCATTGTGTTACTCGTGTGATTGTGCCCGTACACTCGAAGGGAAGGCAGCTCTGGGATTCTTGCCGGCTCCAAGGAGTCTCCAGACAGACGAGGTGCTCGTGAACCAAGCTGGGGAAAGGGGAGGGGGCTTGCAGCAGCGAGCGTCATTCGGCCCCCGAGTGGACCGGAACCCATTGTAACCTGAAGCCTTTGTGCACGTGAATTCCTGTCAAACATTTATTTATCATTATTTAAGGTGCAGAAACATCACTGAATATTGATTTGCATGATTTATAGCTAGAGACAAGATTTAGGGTTTTATTTCCAGGCCAATCTCATTTTTAAAATGGGGAATTTCGGTGTTATTGTTTTTATTTGTTATAATGTTGTAATGTAAAAATGAGTTAACTACTACAGTAGTTACAGTTGCAAGATTAAAAAAGTAACCTTTACAAACTATTTTATGAAAATTTTACATAAATTGTGGTACAAACTTCATGCTAAAATTTCATTAAATTTAATTTTTAAAAGATTACTTATTTGTCATTACAGTTAATTTTTAGTTGAATAAGATTTTTAGTGTCATTATTTTATTTATGTCGGTGCTTTATGGTTTATTAACTTGAATTTTGGTGTTATTTGGTTTATTGGCCTGTCAGTACACTAAGTGTACCTCCCTACTTACACTTTTTTTTTTACATCTAATTAGCACTTACAATTCTTTTTTAACTTGTGGTTTAGTTACTTTTATGCCACAGATGTATTTTCAGAAAAGTTAAATATGTATATTGAGAGATTTTTATTTAAAAAAACATCCCCATAATTTTTTTATAATTAAAAGGTTTTAATGGTGTCTGTAACTAGACAATACTTGTATATTCACGTGTCAGTAGAATTTTAGTTACCACTACTCTCGCTAATGCATGAGCTGCTTTTGACACTAATAGGTGATAATACACAGACGCTGACATTGACCTGACAAGTGGAAGTTACAAAGCAGTTACTGTAATTTTGACTTGTAAAGCTTTAAGTTAAGACATTTTCTGCCCAGAGTCAAAAGAATTTTGATGCTTAAATATTTAAAAAAAAAATTTGTATATGTCGTTTTTGAAATTTGTACTGTGTTTATGAGTATTTACAGTAATCATTGCCAAATTTTCAGGTCTAGTTTCTTAAATAAAAATTTACCAACAACACCGGTCTCCAATGGAATAATTTGAAAATATTGGAGCAATATATCAAAAAAGTATATTTTGCACATTTTCGAGTCTTTCAGCGTAACATTGTACCAAATGGTGAAATCATACACCAATTTTGGTTGCAAAAAAGGACACTAGAGCTGGAGAACTAGATTGAGCTGAGCTTCTTAAGGGGCCCACCTCATCAGGGTTGTATGTGTGTCGGCGAGGCGGGATGATAAGCGTGACGCTCGCTGGTGCTTTTAGCGCGGTGTCTCCTCTGGACTGGCGCGCAGTCTTCTCGTCGTGCTTAGGGTAACTGTGAGATTTGAGCGGTGACCATAATGTTAGATGGTGGAGAAATTAAGATAAAGGTGTAATGCAAGTTCAGCGAGTGCTTTCAAGAATCTGTACCAGGCATTTCATATATAATAAAACATTATTCTGAAAACATGTGGTTTAGCCACTTTCACTCTCCTAAAATACTGTTTTAAAACAACTACTCATTTACCCTCATCATATTCTTAATTTTTTTTTTTGTTAAAAAGACCCACTCTGATATCTTGAGCGATTTTTAAATCACGTGGTTTTTTCTGAAGATACGCGCACTGTGTGTGTACGGGTAGGCGGGCCCTAGCTCAGGTTTGCATCATGTTGATAATTTCATTTTATTGTCCATTACCGTTATGATAAAAACTTTCCTGTAAATTTATGCTTATAGCTCTCTTGCATTTTATGTTTAGTCAAAATTTTCTCAACCAGTTAGTGGTGAAATGTCACATAAAAGTTAATTATTATGATCACTTGTGTGATTTTTTACAGCTCAGAAACAGTATTTATTAAATATGTGGTGAGAAAATTTGTGATCCAACGAGAAATGCATGATGCTATTGAAATAAATTTACAGGGGGAATCCCTGAATTACCAGTTATTAAATTCACGAACTGCTTCCAGCCTGTGGCCGTGTCAGCAAAGCCTCCATCTCTCTCCATCCCTTCCCCATTTCTCATTATTCACTCTGTTCCAGTCTCCTCTTTCTCTCCTACACCCTTTTAACTGTCGGCTCTTATCATTTTCCTAGGCATCCTGTCATTCCCTATTCTCTAGACATGGCCATACCTCCTCCTCCTCCTTGCTTGTTCGATGCTCACTAGTAGAGACATGCAAAATTCGCGGATTCATTTCGCGATAGGCTAGCTTAAAAACAACTATACCTTCGTACCATGTCTGTGATTGGCCCACATTTTATCCAGGGAACTGTGAGCCAATGGGAAACACTAAACCAAGAAAGTGCCGAATTACGGACAGTCTAGTTGAGACGCCTCACGCGTCAGTAGCCAATGAACAGGTGTCATTTCCACGAGTATTTAATGGACTGTGGAGTCTATCCTAGAGGACAATGAATCCGTGAATTTTGCAGGTCTCTACTCATTAGTCATGACAAGGAAGTGAGGTAAGACCCGGCTGTGAACACCGCATGGGCGTGAAACAAGGTCTTATAAAGCCATGAATGCTAAAAACTAATAACACCCTGTAGAATAACAGATATTCAGTGGTACTAAACATGATGGCTTAAAAAAAAGTTATCTTCTGTTGATAATGCTGTTATCTCAATTTTTTTTATATAAAAAAAATGTTTTAACTATCACTTGAACTTTCATCAGTGCAATGAACTGATACCGGCACTAAGTGTAACACTTGAATCATTACTTATCAACTTACATTTTTCATTAGCTACTTATATTACTAAATAATTCTAATGAAATAAGCATTTAAATGTTTATAAATTTTTTTCCATGGTTAATTTTGTTTCCATAAGCCTTTGAGAGTATGCTGTTTCAAAGAGCGTGTTGACAAGAATGTTCGGAGTGGCAGAACAACAATAAACTGGAAGTATAGTGAAACCTCATTAATAAAAACCTTGTTAATGCACAAAGTGTTTTCCCAGTATCTGTAAGTTACATAGGCATTACAATAATCAATGCTAATCAGTTTGTGTATACAAAATAGGGTAGTTACGTAACAAAAAGTTGTTTTAATCCCACTGGTAAGCAATTACATGCATTTTTGAATATTATTATTTTTTATAAACATTACAGGTAGGTAAAAATAAACACTGTGAAGTTACAAATATAATAATGTTGATGCCATCTATTTCAGTGTAGGATGGGAAAAAAAAAGGTATGAAAATAAACATAGATTCCAAATGATGTAGATAGCACAGTAAATAAAATGAAAACCTTTCTTTTAAAGTGGCTTTTTACCACCACTAAATAAAAGGATGGCATTTGGAACTGTATATATTATATACAAGTTTCCTATTTTCTGAAGGACATTTAGGCCTGTTGTGCCTGAATTGAGAAAAACTCTTTGTAATTTAATTGAAATTTACTGTAGAAATTATATAAATTTAAAGGTTTAGTTTATTTGGCAATTTTAATCCGTACCTTGTTCCTACAGAGTGTTAAAATTGAGTTCCCTTCAGGTTTGAATTATTGAGTTTTGATTGATTTAGGCCCGTTCTTTTCTTGGTGCACCTGTCCCGTGTAGCCGAGTGTTTGCCGTCTCTTACAGCCTCGCTGTGGCTGCTGACGCGCTGAGTACAAATAATATTGTACGTTAAAAAAGACAGGTCTGACCCTTTCATAGGCATGCTTGCATACATACACATGTACTCCAGAGCTCCTAGGCTTTTGCCTTTACTGCCCTGGGCCCCCCGTAGATGTGGGCAATCGATAAGCCATTTGATCACATCCAAGGAGGTTGTGGCAACCCATCTCAGCGTTGTCACCACCGCTCGGCTAACCAGATAGTTGACTGCTGGGACTCCTCAGCCTCCCAGTGGAGGCCACCAGGCACCGGAGCTGTGTCGCAGCTCGGGCCAGAGTGCCTCCGAGAGACACAGTCTGATCCATTCACCTCACTACTGCCACCTCCCGTGACTCTTGTAGGTTAGAGACTGTGTTGCCACCTCGGGCTCCTCGGATTCCCACAGACTCCCAGTGCCCGAAGGTCCTGGGTTCACCTGGTTCGCATGCCATCGGCACGAGCGACGTAGCCCACTCTTCTTCTTTGACCGTGAGCTATTGGCTCTTCATGCTGAAGGGCCTTTGGGACCTGCCGGTCATGACGGCTCGGTAGTCTAACCCTCATCTGCCGTTGCCTGCAGGTTCAGCCCTTTCACCATTTACGGTACCCGGTACAACAGAGGATGCCTGGGCGGGGTGACGCCCGGCATGGTCCTCTCTGGTAGACACCGCCGGAGCCACGAGTGTCGAGGGGCGTGTGGGTGTCTGCCTCGGATACTAGAGCCGGCAACAGCTGCGACACGTCGAGCAACAAGCCAGGCCCACTCCCAGCATATTGCAAACATTTGTACAGTAGTAACTATTTAAACATGGCAGTGCTGGATGATCAAAAATACAGTATCAGGGGAAATGTAAAAAAAAAATTATATACTCACAATTAAATTCAAAACAAATTGTTATTAGCTGCTCTTTTGTTGTACACATTTCACAGTTATAAGATTGTGCAAACGTGATATGAAGCGGTTACAATAATAGCGGTGTAAGTGACACAACATAGTCTTTATTTAAATGTTTATAATATAAATCATATTATGAAGCTGTTTGTTAGCAAAGGAAATTTGTTTGGTCCCAAAGATATACATGTGTACTCTAAAATTTCTGCTGCAATGTAGCACGTTATGGTAAATGACTTAACAATTTTTTTAAAAATAGAAAACAAGCCTGAAAGCCTCCAAACTGGCCTCATTTCTCTTATATTTTTACTTCTGACCGCCTAACATTTAATCCACCACAAAACATGAATCATGGAACAAATCTGGACGCGAGCAGCTGGATCAGTTCTGGATCACAGAATCAAGGATTAAAAAGTGCCAATTGTAGTCAGTTAGGTACACCCCTGCCCTACTTTGAGCCATTGTGAGCACATGTGGCATGATCTTCACAAATATGTATTTATTGAGTGTGTTTGAGATATTTGTTTACGTATTGGCAAGAGCATCGATTAAAAGTGGCCTGTTCTGCTTGTGCCTGCGATTTTAGACAGAGTCAACAAACTCGTTGATATCAGGGAGACGGTGTTGTCAGATAGTGCTTATCTTTATGTAAACAGATTGTGAACATTCGGTTTGCATCATAACCTCATGTTGTGTTGTGTTTTTGGACTAATTTGTTTTAACATCATTGCCTTGAAAATTTTCTGCAGTTACTCCTTAATTCATTTCCTATCAACTTGTTAAAATATTACTATCTCATTGCCAAATAATATATTTTTTTTAAACATCAAATTAGAAATGGGCAGTTAAATTCCTTGAACCTCTCGAATACCATAGACACTTTATTATTTGAAAATTTTAATATTCAAGGGAAAGAATTTCAGAAAAAGATTGGTGGAAAAGCTGTAAATTCAAAAATGCAACACTGACAACTTTGAAGTTTAGTACAGTAAAACCCCATTGTTACTATGTACCATCGTCCGTCACTGTTCCCGGGAACAAGGTCATAATAGAGAGGTGTTGTATTGAAGGGATTAACAACTGGTTTTACTGTGGGTGTATGTACGTATTTGTGTTTTTCTTCATACGGATCCTGTCCCCAAAATATTGTTCTTTTAATTTGTAATTATTGTAACACAGTTATGATAATGTATTTATTCTAGAAACTCAGTTCATGAAATAAACATGTAAAGAAATGAATGTTTTAACACCATAGTTAATATTTTTTTATTTAATGGACATTGTTTTATTTTTGACCCTTGAAGACCGATATATGGATTTGAGAGGTAGATTCGAGGTACACTTTAAGATTAGAATTTGAGACGTGGATTAAAAAAAAAGTTTATCTGACCCATCACTCATTTTCACTGTGTGCAACACATTTATATTGTTCAGCAAGACTCAAGTTAAATGTGGATACCTGTGCCAGGTGACATGTAGGCAACAACTCAGCACCTGAACAGCGAAGCTGAGCGTGTGTTGCGTGTGTGCGCAGGCAACATACTGATCAACGTGGGGCCGACGAAGGAAGGCACCATCACACCGATCTTCCAGCAGTTGCTGCGAGACCTGGGCACGTGGTTGAACGTCAACGCGGAAGCCATGTACCCCGCGGTGCCCTGGACGCACCAGAACGACAGCAAGACCTCTGGGGTGTGGTAGGTGTCGGCACAGCAGTTCAAGTGGTACTCCTCAGTCGGGTCGATCACGGATCTCATTTCGCCCCGTCATGACAACGATAACGCATTGTAGTTCAGATGTCCCAACAGCAAAGTATGATTACCAATCTCTTATGACGCCTTGATATTACGACCTTTCTTCATAACTTAAGACGCCAAATTCGGCCATAATAATTCAACACAAGACAAAATATAAGTTTTTTTATGCAAAAGTTTTTCAAATATTTTGACTTTATTTCCTGCAAAAATGTTTTATTGATACGATTTTAAGATATTCCAATCTTGTCACACAGTTGTGAGATGTCTGTGCTCTAGGATTGTGTGATTTTCATAAAATATTTTTACAGGTAGTTTTTATCACAAAGTACAATAGGAATAAATAATATCGAAGTATACATTGACCTTGTATAATCGGGCATTGATATGGTTATATCTGGTCACCTATTCTCGTATAGTCCTTTGAATCCTAATAATTTCATCACTGTAGTTTCACAAAGTGGGCTAGTACATACTGCAAGAGTAACCCAATGATTAAAAATTGTTTATTATTAAATATTATTGGTTTTTCCTTTCCTTATATTCAATTATGTAGATTTTGGTGTGAAATAAAATCATTCTTACAATAAATCTATTGAAAACTGTACATACACCAAGCAAAACCATCTTTAGAAATTTTTTTCCACAATAAAACAGGAAAGTTACGTGTATAACACAAATTCTATACCACATAGTTAATTCATACCCTATTTCCAAGACTGAATAATTTGATATCAAACGGAAACTAAAATAAACCTAGCCATAATGAAGAACTGAGTATTCGTTGATGAACTTATAGGGACTAAGCATTTAGTTACGATTAGTAGATGGGTGACACTGAGTACAAAGCTAAGTTGGTTCACAAGCACTTAAGATAGATTCATAATATAATAATTTTGTACAGAAACAGTTTCTGGGAAATAATGCTACTATAACAATTATAACTTAAGTAAGGTTGGGTTAAGTTAGCCATATTAATAATACAATTTTAATATGTAAGTAATACTTTGTAATTAGAGTTAATGGTTATTAATTACCTTATTTCTTTGTAAATTTACACCAAAACATTGTGACGTGACATGGTAACGAATAATTAAAAAAACTGTTCAGTTTAAAATGTTGAATCGAATATCAAAATTTTCACAAATGTCAAATATTTTCCGAATACTCCCAAACACTTACTTTTTCTAATAAAAATCAGGTGGCATGTATTAATAATCAAGCCATTTTATTTAACTACTAATTGCATCTCTGTCACTCAATAGTTAATTTTTAATTTTGTGTGTTTCTACAGCGGAGTAATGCTCACAACTTAACTTACGCTGTCTCGTTTTCAAAATATTGTTTTTAAAATTGTGGAAATAATTTTTTTTTTGATATAGCTTTAAGGCTCTGTCTCACACGCTATGTTGATTTCTTTCATTTCCTCATCATCACTTTTAGTTAAGGCCCATTTCTGTGAAGTAAACATGAGATTACATCTATTAGTGACGGAACAACAAATGCAAGAGAGGTATTGTGTTAAAATGTACAGAAAAAGTATCCCTTAGAGCAAAGTAATGCTATAAAAATGAAGTTACATACATGGTGTGAAAGAACAAGCTGTAATACTTGAACCAGACCAGTACATTGTAGAGAGCTGATATTTAATTAATTTTAGATTTATGTAAATATATGAATATGTATCTGTACCTTAATGTTGTTAGTGTACTCTAAAATTGCATTTCACTTAATTCTATGCAATTTCACATCCATATCCAGACTGTGTTATTCACCAAATGTGTATTTCATCTGTTATTGCCTTATTGGCAAAGCAATATTTTATAAAATCCAAGTTAGTCAGAAGGTGTTGTACATTATATCGGGAAATAAATAGATTCACTGCCTTACGTTTGTGTTCACCCTTAATTATTGTTCAGCTTTTGTGAAGGTTCTGATTTTGTCTCTTTATTGCGAATACTCACACACACTGTGTTAGCATTTGTTGGAGGTATTTTGGTTTTTGATTCTGTTGATCAACATTAAGGCTCAGTTACACACATTGTGTTGATTGTTTCATTTTCTTGTCATTTCTGCTACTAAAGGCTATTCCTGTAAATTCATCATGATAGCTGTCTTTCATTTTAAATTTTATCACTAATTTCACTATCAGTTATCTACTAGTGGTAGAAAAAAAAACTGATATTCATAATTATGTAAGCTCATGTAATAATTTACAACTAGCAATTTACATTTATTGAATAGGTATTTGTGAGAAAATTAGTGACAAAACAACAAATAGGAATATGAAACAAACAAAGTAGCATTTGAGACATTCTTAAGTACAGTCTGCACTGAAGCTTCAGTTGTACATTTCTTATAGTTTTTATTTTAACAATGAGGAATACGAAAAGTTTTATTAATGGTTCATAATCTCTTTTTCTTTTATCTGATTTTCATATGTAATACTCAAAGAGTGTCTCGAATCAGGAATAACGTCTTGCATGGTCAAATCATGTGTGTTAATATGTTGGGGACAAATTATTTGAACTTACACCTATAAAATATTTTAAGAAGATTTTCTGTATAATTATGCTTTAAAAAATTTTTTTTTTAAAGTCCAAAACAATCTTCAAACTTAATGTTATAGGTATTTATATGTTGTTTTATGCAACTAGTAGCATATGGTAGTCATCTTTTCTGCAAAAAATGTATGCTTGAATAGGCTTACACTCTGAGAATATTATCCAAGTAATGTTATTTTATATCAGATTGTGAATCAACTACAGAGTTTCTTTTATATTTATATATATATATATATATATATATATATATTTTTAATATTACACACACACACACACTAACACACACACAGACACAGAGAGAGAGAGATAGAAAAAAGACAAAAAAATTAATAGCTTACTTTGGTAGATACTAAGTAAAGTTTTTGAATTAAAAAAATAAATAAAATTATAAAGTAAAAAGGAACAAAAACCTGTTGAAAGCCTGTGCATATCTGCGGATGTAGAGTAATTGCAGTTGCAAGTGGGACGCGATGTGGGACACGCAGGTACACGAAGAGCAGTGAGGCGGACGAGGGGTACCCGGTGTTCGCGGTGGTCCTCAACTGGCCGGCCGACGAGCGACTGCTGCTGGGGTCTCCGCAGCTGAGTCCGGGAGCCAACATCACGCTCCTGGGCACGGAGGGGAACCTCAAGGTACTCGCGTTCCTTCATGCTCTCCCTTGTGTGCCGTCACAGCAGGAACTCATTCCTCACCTCGTGTTTTTGTACTCAGTACTGAACATGTTGTGTGGGTTCGTCTAAACTAATTGCTATTTAATACACCCGTACATTCTTCTGTGTAATCTTGTATTTCAACTTGTTTACATTCAGTACAAAACAACCTCCTCTCTTACACACTCGCCATAGACTAACTGATACAACAGAACATTCCATACATATTTTCAATTCAAGAAGAGAAAAATTTAAAAAAATTAAAATTTTTATGTAGTGTCATCACCAGAATACTATTTTAACATGGTTTCTAACTTTGTCGATTTCTGTGAGAACTTCCAACTTTTCCTGCTACTTGACTACTTGCGAGATTTTAAACTTGAAAGCCAACTATTATTTATATTTAGTTTCGTCACATGTGCCAGTAGTAAGAAAAAATAAATGAACGTCAACAAACATTGATTTTAACACAGACCCCAGGCATTCCTTTGTGATGACCATTAAAAGTAGTGAACGCTATAGTTGCAATGAAGTATAAATCTATAGTCTCAAATGATCTACCACCATACCATTTCCTGCTCTGGTTATTTTCTCTTTTAGATCGTAAACATTATTGCAAAGAAGTGTAAAAAAATAACGTGTCATTAAACAATTTTGAAACAACAGTTACGACATTGTATCTATCATCTGGTATCACTTACAACTAAATTGTGTACTTTTCTCTTGAACGTCAAATGTGTTTTGTATACACATTGCCTTTTGTATGTATTAATTTATGGTGGTATTCACAAGTCTTTGTTTTAATGTTTTGAGAGGTTAGAAGTTACATTGCAGTGGCCTAAATGTTTTCTTTTCACTTAGTTTAAGTAAGTTTTAAACTAGCAATGTCACGTCACTTGAAAGCCTGCGAATATCAGTTTTTCAGTCCGAATACGAATAGAAAATTGGTCTTGAACTCAAATATAAAATTTCAATAGTAAGAATGGAGCCCTGCTAAAAAATGTTTTCTACATTGTGTAACAAGTAAGTAGGGAAATAAATGGGAGAAGGGAGAAGGGGAATGCTTTCATGCAGCTAACCTTACCTGGAACAACTCCACTTTAGTTCTGAATCACCTTATTTCTCAATCAAGCTACTACACATATTGATCCAGAACATTTTCGTTAACTGCAAAATACAGCGAGATTCAATCCATTTCACAAAAAAATAGAGATGGGTCAATTCCATATTTTCCCGATTCCGATTCCAAAAATGCTTCGATTCCAGGTTCGGTTCCGATTCCACCCAAAAAATTGCCATGTACCTAATCATTAAAGAACTTAAAGGAAAAATACAATATATGTACCATGATTCCAAACAAACTTCTATTTCAAGTAGGGATGGGGCGACCGAATCCAATATCCGCCGAATCCGCCGAATCCTAGGGATTCGTAGATTCGGCGGGTCTGATATAGGATTCGTCAAAGGATTCGGTTTTTTACTATTTACGGAAAAAAAATACAGTAAAACTCGCTTACGAGGTCCCGCATGGTAGGTTTTTCCGTATAAAGCGTTTAAATCGCCCGAGGTCTCATCATTTACGCCATTAAATGTGTGATATAAAGTCCGTTAAATTTTTTTCTGAAACTTCCTGTCTCAAATAATGGCACACGTAAATATGAAGAAAAGACAAATGAACAACAACATACGAAGAAATATGGATGATGTACCATAACTACAGTACAAACCCAATAGATATTTTAAGATAATTACCATAAAAAGAACTAAAGATTCTTTGTTGAATACCATAATTACTACAGAAGCATGATAGATACCATATTTGCACTATAGTTACCGTAACAACCGAGATGTATATTTACTGTGATAGTAATGTATTATTTATTTATGACATATTAAATTAAAGAACATTGTTGAAAAAAAAAAAAAAAAGGATGTTAAACTTTAATATGTGTACGGTTGGCACATTTGGCTAAGAAATAATGCGATGTGAAAGAATGCAGAACTACTACGAAAAGTGAAAATGGTACTCAAGGATTTTTAGGTTATGGCAGTCTCTTTAGTTTTTCAGTAATATCGGCCGAAAATTAACAAGCGTACTGTATCGGAAGTCGGCAGAAATGCCGATTCAACTATATATTGGCAAAATCGGCTTCTTCAATACAGCTCTACATTTAATGACATGAGTAAACATATTTCAGACTTCAGGATATTGAAAAAGACTTTAATTTCCATGTAGATTTATGTGTGTATGTTTTTTTTGCAAGTGTAAATTGAATGAAGTAAAATGCTTTTATTTTATTACTTTCAATTGATTAAACTTTAATGACCAGTTACAGATATTTATGACACTAACTTTGAGGTTAAGCAATTTTACTAAAGCATTCCAGCCAAGCAAGTTGCCAGCGAGAGACGCTTCTCTTCTGCTGGAAACACTATCTCCAATCGTAGAGCTAATTTAACTCCTGAACGTGCAGAACAAATTATTGTTCTGCATGATAGATTAAAGAACAGAATTTAATACTCTGTGACAATCTCTCTCAGAATTATTGTGCTGAAAAGTGGAAATGTTGAAACAATGTGAATGTACTTTTCAAACAACATGATTTTTGGTGCTAAGTTTGTTGAAGCTCAGTAATGACTCCAGAAAAATTGACAAGGATGAAATTTTCCCAAAGATATGTTACATTTACACAAACATATACTTGGTTATGTTAGTTGGATGATATCAGTTACTAATGAACCAATGGAAACAGGTAAGATTCAATGGAAAAAAATGTTATTTTTTTCTAGCAGTGCAAAATGTAAACACACTCTGTAAATAGTTACCCAAAATTAATAAGCCCACTTCATTTTAATACTTTATTCAAACATTATACCAAGTTTAAGATAAAAATAATTTCCCAAAAGTGTAACTGTACCACAAAAGCTCGAGTCGGCTCGAAGTAAAATTCTTAGGCTCGCAGACCTCTAGCTTATTTATACAAAAAATCCTAACCGCTAATCTGTACTAAAACTGAAATTTCTCAAGAAAAAATTTTTGTCTTTATATACACTTATACCAGAAATGTACCAAACTACACGTGATAAAGTCAAGGGACTTTTAGGGCAAGCAGAATACATCTCACATTATATATGTGGACATCATCTGTTAAAAGATTCGGGTTTGGGTTCGAGATTCGGCAATTCCAGTCGAGGATTTGAGTTAGGATTCGGATTCGAGGAAATCAGGATTCGCCCCATCCCTAATTTCAAGACAAAGTTTTTAATGCAATTCTAATGAGAACTCAGTTGCTTGTATTATGCTAATTAATTCATAAGCAATACAAGGTTATAATTTCATCAATTTCTAGAAATGAGAATTCAGGTATATTTACAAAACAAACTGAAATATTAAAACAGTATATAAATCAAAAATAAAATCTTATGGTACTTTATGAATTTCACTGGAGTCCCCCAAAGCAAAATAGGTCCTACTTATCAGTCCGAAAATGTTTTAATAGGTTGGTTGTGGTCTTTGTTGGCCCACGAGATATTTTCGTGTTACAATAATTGCATATTGCAAATTTGTCATTGAACGTGTAGATTGTAAAATGTTTCCACACTTTAGACATGATTTTTTATTTATAATACACCGTTTCACTTGTGTTTCTCCAAAAATGAGTTATATACATCACAGAAATACGTGTACTATACTATAGTAGAAATAAACTGAAAAATAGTAATTGAAACCATGCGTGTTAATAGAAACAAAAGTGAGGTTAGAACATAAAGTATTCGATATCTTGCCATTGGGAACAACTTAGTTGAAAAATTACGCACTCTGCCTGTAAACTAGATCAGTTATGCCACTTTAGTCCGATGCTTGCTGGACCTCAGCTCAGGCATTACAAGTGAGAGATGTCACATGGTTCTCGTTGCTTCTCTTCCCTGTGGCTGCTGGGGAAGGCACCCCTTGTAGTCACCACATCCTTAGTTTTCTACAACTACAGTCATAACACACAAATGCTTTTGTAACTGCAGCTTGTAAATCACTCTACGGACGAAAGTGGAGCCAGAAAGGGTCTAGTAAATATGGAATAGAAAATTATTTAAACTATTAAATTAAGTGCTATGTACTTGAATAATTGTCTTGAAAGTCTTTTTCATAAACTCATAATCTCAAAAACTTTGGGGTCACATTATATTCAGGATCACATTATTTTTGGGTGAATACGGTACATACAATTTGTACATTTGTAGGTACGGGTAAACACCCATATTAATACGGGTATATACGGGTAAACACCCATCATAATAATACGGGTATATACGGGTAAACATCCATAACACGGGTATATACAGGTAAACACCCATAATACAGGTATGTACGGGTAAACATCCATAATATGGGTAAACCCATAATACAGGTAAATACCCATAATACGGGTAAACATCCATGATACGAGTAAACACCCATAACACGGGTATATACGGGTAAACACCCATAATACGGGTATATACGGGTAAACACCCATAATAACTTGTCAACAGCAGGTGTTGGGAGGGATGTGGGACGTGAGTGTTGTTGTGTTTTGTCCAGTGGAGCGAGACGGCCGGCGGCATCCAGGTGCAGTTCCCTCCGCGCACCTCGGTGCAGACCAGCTGGGCGTGGGTCATCAAGATGCTGCAGGTCAAGAACTGACACGCATCTCGGCTGTCTGTTGGTTTTGGGTTTATACTTTCTTTACTCCTGGTTTGTACAGTTCAAAATTAAATTGGTTATTTTTGCAAATGTGGTTTCTTTATTAAGGTAGCCTACATTTCCCTGTATCCGTACATTGGTTACGCTGTCACATGAGTTCACAGCAGTGCAGGTTTACCAACACCTGCTCGTCCGTGTCTGAAGAGCTTCCGTTGGCACAGTCACAGACCAGTTTACACGTGCAAGTTTGTGGCCAGCGTAGTTCTATAGAGGTAAGAAATGATAAAATATTGAATAAGAATGATTTTTGTTCTACTTAAAAAAAAAAACTGATTGTTGTAAGTCTATTTACAGATGTTATACAGTAATAAATATTAATAATACTGTAACTGGAAACATTATGCACAGGCTCTAAATGCTATTTGCTTTTTTCAGAGGTTATTGTGTGTTAGCATTGGCTTTGTGTGTTCTAATTTCACATTGGTTCATGTTTTTTTACAAATTTTTTTTGCTTGCCAATTAAAATTTATGTGCATTGATGTATTAATGTTTTTTCAGTTACCTGCATAAGGTTAGAAGGATACAGATTCACTAGAACCCGATCTTTACTAATACATTCTCAAGAACGAATGAAAAATCAGAAATTTTGACAAAATGTAAATAATCAGAAAAAAATTGAAAAAATCACAATGAAAACATATTAAAATCTGTTATTTTTTTAAAGTGCAGCATATTTTGTGTGGCCTTTAACACTCTCAATTATGTTTCTCTAAGAAAACACACACAAAAAAAAATATAAGGGAGACCGTTTAAAAATGCAGCAATGGTAGCTCCGTTTGGTTAGCACTTGCCGGCATGGCCTATGGCTTACATCTTCCTCCCCTTGTTATTGTTCTTCAAGGCTAATGTTACTCTCTCCTAGAGATACAAACCATCTTGTCTCTCTCTCTCTCTCTCTCTCTCTCTCTCTCTCCCCCCCCCTACTCTTTATAACATTCCAACTGCCCTACCTTTGTATACAACCTTCTGCGTGAGAAACTGTTCAAAAGATGCTTTGTGTTCCTTCCATTTCCCTCTACAACCTGTCATTGTCTGGACTAGTAACACTATAACCACCATGGTGCAGATTGACCTGCAAAGTAGGCTTAGTTATGACAAATTTTCATTCTCCAGTTCAGAACTGGGCAGTGTGTTTATTGCCGCTTCACCTCCACACTACGAAGGCACTGGGAAATCATCGCAGACTCATGCTGCCCCAAGAATCTGAGGTACATCGTGGCTGCCAACATTGTTACTGCTCTCAAAATGGAACAACAAGAAAATTTTTACACGATAGTGTCTGGGGATACAGTTCACCATGTCTTAACTTCATTAATTATGTTGTTTGAGTCGTGCCCCCACTCCTGGTTTGGTATTTTAAATTTATAAACGTGGAGAGAGTAGCTCCAAGAAAGTGTTCTAAAGAACCTGAGTGGACGATGCAACAGGTAAAATACAAATATTTTAAATTTTGTAATTAATAAACATTTAATGTGTGCAAAAATAAAATGAGTGTAAAGTACAGAGAACTGTTAAGGGATTAGGAGTATAATTTACTCTATATTTACCATATATGGTAAATAAACAAGTTTTAAACTTAAAAAAAAATATAAAAAAAAAATATTTTTCAAATGTACCTATTATATTCATTTTTGTAAAATAAAAAAAATTACAAAAATTAAAAACATAGTCAAATAAGTAAATAAATGCTATGTATGCATAACAAAACAGTGTGTTCTATAAGCTATATAACAATTATTACAAAAAAAATCACAGAACAGTAACTTTCATAAGCAATACTATTACGTAACATTCTTTGAAAATATTTTGATGTGCAGAACATATGTAATACTCCCAATGGATAAAAATTATAAAACATAATTAAAAAAAAACAACATAACTTCAGCAGAAAACATCAAAATCACATTTTAAAAGACAAACTTATAGGTACAATTGGAACTTCTAGATTCCATTAAAGAAAACTATAGTTCCATATATAATGCATTTATTCTGTTTACTCTCTGAGGACTCTTATTTCAATTAAACAATGATATATATCAATTAATATTAATATAACCCATTTTTCTACGTGGCCTTTATTTTGTAGCAAAGTATAAATTAGGTTGCTTGATCACAGATCCACATAACCTCACAGCATGGACACTTCATACAGGTACGCTGCAAGCAGTTTAGTCTGCAACAAAAGTGAACAAATCATACTCTAATACAAAAAAAATACACACACACACACACACACACACACACACACACACACACATATAAGCATATACCAAAATTGCTTACTGTATAAGTTGAAGCAAATTAAGGGGCCCGCCTACCTGGGCACACATACGGTGTGCAGAGCTTCAGAAAAAACAACGCGATTTCAAAACTACTCAAGATATCCGAGTGGGGCCTATTTACGAATAGCATTTAAGAGTTTGCTGAGGACCGAAAAGTACTTTTAATTTCGGATTAAGTTTTTAAACTGTATTTTTAGAAGCGTTAAAATGCCTAAAACGTGTGTTTTCAAAGTAATTTTTTGGCATAAAACAATCAGTACAGATTCTTGAAAGCACTTAAGGGGCTTGCATAACACCTTTATCTTCATTTCTCCGCCATATAATGTTACGGTCACCGCTCAAATTTCACAGTTATCCTGTGACGACGAGACGAATGCGCGCCAGTTCAGAGACTTGCGCTTAGAGGCTATACCGCGCTGGAAGCACCAGCGAGCGTCGCGCTTATCATCCCGCCTCACTAACACACATACACCCCTGACTAGGCGGGCCCCTTAATACAGTTTGTTCATAAACGAATATCCCAGTAATAAATTTTACAAGTAGCAACTATAAACATTGTAGTGTGTTGGTTCAAGGCAACATTAAAGAGTAACTACAGTTTTAGATAAGTGCATGCGCTAGTGCTGCTTTTATGTTTTCTCGCTTGCAGCGTCACCTACGCAAAACGGAAATTCCTGAGCGTAAAGAATTTTGTGTTCTGCAATTTCATGGTTGCTACAGAAATAGAATCTTAGAATTCCCTGACATTTCCCTGTTTTCCAGAAATTTAAGAGAAAAATTCCCTGACTTTCTTATGAAGTACATACCATTAATATTTACGTGCATATGATTAAATGTTATATAAAAATTTCAACATGAGGTAAAATAAGATTTTCTTATTGTGTTATTTTGACGGCAGAATTGTGATTGTGTTTTTTTTCCTTCGACATGGCTGGTGAGAGCTCTTCGGCCCATATTGCTGAGTTGAATACTTTGTAGCACAAAAAGCAGTACGCAGAATTTATGTTTTTAGCAGAGGGTTTGATATGCTGAAACTGACTCCTTGAGCCAATTCTCCTTAAAAGTAATTTTCTTCGACATCTCTAAGCTAAAAAAAAGTACCTACGTACATAATATTTTCAGGTTAGGTTAAAAAATTATTGTTTATGAATTCTTAAAAAAATATTATTACACAAATACAAAAACTATTACAAATTCACACCTAGCAATATAACGGGCCAACTTAGAGAATTACAATAGCAGCATTACAACATGCAATACTCTTACATTCTTACAATGTTAACTAGGGATGGGATTTTCGAATCTTGGATTCGTCGAATATACCGAATCCTATGGATTCGAGGTGGGATTCGAGGTGGGTTTTTAAGAGTTTTAGGTAGTAATTGAAAATTGTAGTGCTGGGCGAAGTTTGAAAATTTCGAACCGAACCGAACCCTTACGTTCGGTTCAGTTCGAAACCTCTTATATATTCGAAAAACCGAACGTTCGTTAAAAAAAAATAATACGTTTTTCTAATTTTCTAACCCCCATTTGAGACCATTCACAAAACAGCTCAACAAAATTCTATTGCTTGTAATATTCCGACTTTTATCGCATAATCGTCGCCTTAACAGTTTCAAGCGCAGACAAAATTAAAAAAAAAAATTATTAATCGTCGCATAACTCGCATAGCATTTTTTCATATAGGCGCGCTTTGTTTTTTGTTTACTTTAGAGAATTTTGTATGCATTTGTCGTACTACGTAAAATAAACTATCGTACAAATGCCAAAGGTATTGTATACTATACCTTTAACTATAGTGCGTGTACGAGAAGTGTTGTACAATCACCAAAGATTGCGTACCCCATGCGTTAAACTAAAGCGCATGTACGAGAACTCTCGTATTTCGGCAAAACTAACGTGATCAAGTTAACACAAGACAAATGCGGTAGGAAATGATTACGTATATTAGGTACGTATTTTAAATTACTGGGATGTATTTATTTTCTTTGGCCTTTTTGGTTATAACAGTCAGGTAATGAAAGTATTTATTTAATCTTGTGTATTAAAAGTACTGGTCCAGTAAATTTTACAGTACGGTACTAAGTTGACTAGCGTAGTCGCGGCAGCCATCATTATTTCTCGTGTTTTCTTTTTTCCGACGCAAATTTCTATAACCACACTTTTTACGTTACGTTTACAATATTATTGTTCTAGAGGTGATTTGCGATGAGCAGGCTAACGTCGTTTAAGTTTTCCAAATGGAGAAAAGATAATGACGATCCGGATGACCCAGAACCACCCAAAAAAAAAAAAAAAAGTCTAAAGTTTCTTCTGACGAGCAGCATTCTTCCAAGAAAACAGCAACTGCAGTCAGCGGGTTTTGTAATGTAGATAGGTAACTTAATTCACATTCGCCTTTTTTTTGATGTCCTATTAAAAAGTTTTACTTATTAAAAATGTTAGGTTATGTCTACCACAAAAATATGTTATGTGGCCTTATGCTGAATGTTCGTCATCTTTATAATATTTTTTTTTAAATGAAGGTTAGTGTACACTGAAAAAGGAAGATAGTCTTTTTGAAATTTAGATGTAACTTCTTCATGAATTAAAAGTTGGTATATATATAAGCTAAGCTATATAATGTTTTAATTTTACATATGGCTGGAGAACCTTTCTTTCTCACCACTCAGTTAAAGACCAAAATGCTGGTCATTGGTTCATTTTAATTCAAAACAATTATTTCTGTATGAGGTTCGGCTCGGCTCGGCTCGGCTCGAAACCAGAGAACTGAGGTTCGTCCAGCTCTAGAAAATTGTATACCTAAACTATATTATACAGGTAACGGAAATAGCACAAACATAAGATAAACTACGCTGCATTTTGTCAATTAGTATAACTACTTGATCATTTCCAACCTTCAATAATATAACATTGCAGAAAAAATGTAACTTTTTTTAAATGGTGTCTGTTATACAAACGTATTTTATTGAAAACATAGGAAGGATTAATTTAACAGAGAATTGGACAGATGCAAACTTACGTGTGTGGTTTTTGAGGTTATTTGTCTCTATTTTATATCAGGTGTATACACTATGCACTTATTTTATAATTTTATAAATACATATGTTTTTTTTAATAACATGGGAAGTTTAGTGTGGGACTGGGATTCGGGATTCGAGATTCGATGACAAACACTGAGGATTCGAACAAGGATTCGGATTCGACCAAAATGTGGATTCGTCCCATCCCTAATGTTAACTAACGATTCTAGGGAAAAACATGTTCAGTTATACACAATGTAAGTGTCACGCAACAGAACTCAAGGATTAAATGGTTGAAAAAAAAAGTAATTACAAAAATAGTTTAAAAAATTGCAAAAACATAACCGCACACAAAAGCCACGTGTTTTCGTATCAGCTTGGTAGTTTTCAAAATGAGAATTGGTATTGCTTCTTTATCAAAATGCACTTTATTTTCTTATGATCGCATCAAAAACTAACTTCTCCTGAAACAACGCCTTTAAATTCACGTAATAAGCTTTGTACTCATCTTATTCCACGTGAAAATAGCCTTCAAATGATAAACGACGCCATGCCCGTTCTGTAGTTCACTGCATGGAACGGAACAAAACACAAAGTCTCAAGGGCAAATTAAAAAGGATCAAAACACGAACAAATGAAGGCCGGGTTCGCTAGTGAACTAACGAGAGCCTGGATTGGCCAGAAGTTATGGTGGGTGGTTGTAACAGCCTATTGCAACAGACAATCGTAGACCAAGTAAAAAAAAAGTTGCAGTTGCCGTGTGCCGTAAGCAGCAGCCTTTTAGCGGAGTCGTTCGGTAGCGGTACGAGCGCATCAAAACAAAGCTTTGTTTTAATTATACGAAACTTTAAAATTTCCAGAATTCGTAGAATTTTCCCTGACATTTCCCGGAATTCCCTGACCATTTTAATTTCCCTGACATTTCCCGGTTTTCCCGGTTTTCTAGTCCTGTAGCAACCATGAATTTGCTAAGAGTGAATCTGCAATTTCAGGTCGACGACTCAACATGCATTTCATTTAAACATTTAAAGTTTAATTGTGATCCCCCATGTGGAAAAACATCCGATGGCTGAACGTCGAAGTCCCTGACCGTTGGATTGGTCGTAATGGTCGAGGTGAGAGAGCTCTTTTACGCCTGACATAACGCCATGCAATTTTTTTTTTCCTTAGAGGCTTTGTAAAAGATCGTGTCTACATTCCGCCACTACCTGATGGTTTGCCAGAGTTGAGACACAGAATTGAAGAGGTTAGTGTTTCTAACACTCCGGACATGTTGTCTACAGCGTGGGAAGAATTGGACGTTAGGTTGGATGTGTGCCGTATAACTAAAGGTGCACAAATTTTACATCTGTTTAAAAAAACTTGGTTAGTTTACCTTCAATTTTATGTAAGGTGGGTTGTAAATAGTCTAAATTAAACTGTTATAATCTACCATTGAAACTGGAACATTATTTTACGGACACACTATATTTACTGAAGCTACACGCTTCAGTCTCGCATGCCGTCACTACTGGCTTGGCACATGCTGACACCGAACAAGTCACTCGCGTTCAGGTTCTTCCAGTGACCTTGGCCAAGGTTATAGTACTGTGCTGGCATAACAATTTTATTAAGGAGTTACTACGGAGCCCACAGAGAAATTTAAGGTCATTTAATACATAAATTTTATCGCATAAGCGTTCTTAACTGCTCTTTACGGATGTTAAGGATGCACAAGAGCCATGTTTTAGATTATATCATGGCTCCATTCACACTGATCTAGACATTGGCCAAATCTGCTAGTTCTGAATTATTAACAACCTATAAACATTCAAAAGTTAATTTTATTAAATTAATTGGATATTTGACTGAAAACCAAAACAGATATTATGGACAACACAATGATGACAGCACAGACTAACACAGTATGACAAAACAGTTGTGATATTTTGGGTACTGGCTTCTGTTCCTGTCATCAGGCACATTGTTGGGTTTATCTGTTTGACATAGCTGATTTAGCCTTGTTCTCTGCGGGTGTTTTGTTTTCATTTTATTTCTTAATTTGTGTTCTTGAATTTTTTTTTTTCCATGACAAACAGTGCAAAACTGCAATAGCGTATGTTCAAGAAACTATATTAAATCAATCAATATTATATAGGATATATGGACGTAGTTATGCAAAAAGGAACCAACCCACAATTTTATTATATTTTAATTGAAAATAAATTATGGTTGATCATACCGTCGTTGCTATTATTATATCAGTATTTATACTAGACCATTAAAATCATACCCACATTATATTATTAATAGGAGAAATACAATTTATAATTAACTTTAACTTCAAAATACTCAGAATAGGTTTCATGTGGGTTGGTTCCTTTTTGCGTAACTACGTCCGTACATGATCCGATCAAGCGGCAGCCTCTTGGCGGGAGCGGGGCGGCCACTCACCCCCTCGATGTAGTTGCGCACGTTGAGCTTCTCGTTCTGCGAGTGCGCTCCGTCGTCGCCGGCCCCCATGGGCAGCAGCAGCACGCTCTTGCCCGTCACCTCCTGCGACACAGCGTTACACCCACACAGTCAGCAGGGCTCAGCACTGCTCCACAAGCTGCTGCATGCTGCCGGCCTCCGACGTGCCTGGAGGCGGGGACTGCTAACCTAGCATTAGGCTGGGGGAAAAAATCAGCTCGCCTCTGAGAACAGAGGCTGAGGGCCTGGTCGTAAAGACATAGGAGGAGTAAAAAAAAAAAAACAAATTTCCAAAAATATTTAAGATAACAAAATTTTAAATAAAACGTGCCTAAATCCCTAATCCTCGGCACAACAGCCCCAAGTCGATACTGCGGTGGGTTGCCGTTGCCTTCTCCTCATTTACAACAGGCTCAGGGGCTTCGAGGACACTGTGTTGCCTCTACTTCGCCACCCGAGAAGTCCACGAGACCACACGTCACTACCGAACGAACCCATTAGAAATTAGGGAGTTTTTCGAGGCCCTCTTTTACTTCATCGCATTCGCCACTAGCGAGACATAGAAAACTATTATATTTGGAATAACACAAAGTCCTTCAAGAACATATATTTTTTTTTGCATTTACTATTTAACGTTGTTACTTTCCTTGGTTATTCACTCTTCTCTATAATACCTATTAATGCATGGCTTTTTTACTTTATGCAAAAGTATTTCCTGCAAATTACATTGCAACAGTGATGCATTCAATAGCAAAAAATCATAAAAGTTTAAACGGAACAAGTTGAAAGCGAATAGTTCTTAAGTTTATTTATTATGTACGTTACTGCGTGTGCTTGCGATCACGGCAGCTTAGTTTTCCTTTGTAAACAACCTTTTTTTGTGCCACTTGCCACGGTGAACCTATATGACCATGAATCCAACCTTTGGTGACTACGTAAAAATTAAGTTATTTTGCTATCTCTCCCCTTACTTTAATGAATAATGCATTAAAATAAAGCTGTGTACTGGGTATTTAGGGCACAAAACCAAGAACTCTCAGGACTTGAACACCACAAATGACTTTATGCAGTCGTCGTTCGAAAACATACATCCACCGTTAATTCGCGGTACGTGCAACATACTAATTAGAAAACACGTCACATTCGCGTAACCCCAGGCGGAGTGTGGGCTCGGGTTATCAGCAGACTGCCCCCTCCAAGTCACATCCCCTCTTCCGACATCTCGTGCGCAAGTTCACGTGACCATCTTCCGGCCACGACACACGAAAGAAAATAGTTCTAGCACACGTCTACAGTTTATAACTCATTACTAAGGTAGCCATATTAAAATATTATGCTATAAAAATACCTAACTAGAAATTAATATAATAAATCCTCTAAAAATAATCAAAACATCTTAAATACAATATAAATGACAGTAAACTTAAATGTTCTCTGACCTTCTAGACCATTTTAGGTATTACCAACTTAACAGTCATTTCCTTTAGGCATGTTTTCAAAAAAATTTGCTGATTACAAAAATAAATTATGAATTTAACATTTTAAAGTTAAAAATCTAAGTTAACTAAATGGGCAAAAGGAAAAAAGAATTAAACCACAAGTGCAAAATAAACTAATGTAACTATAAAACAATCATAAAAAAAAACAATTCATTCAAATTGTATCAATAGATTTTCCTTGAAGTCGAAGATCATGTAAATAATTTGCTGCTTTGTTTTTGGCGAAAACTTAGGTCTTCAACTTTGATTAGAATCAAGCTAAGGTCTTCCCACACCCCTACAGCATATGTACTGACAATCCTAGAACATTACAATGAAAGTATACTATAAATATGTTTTATTTCTTGATCCTCCAACAGCACAAAATGTGTTGATTCAATAAACTTAGTTTGTGAAACAAACATTTAAAGGGTCGATACATCAATTCTTTTTCATTCCTCGTACATTATTTTATTTTCAACCCTTGAGAACTAGATTCGGACTCAACGGGTATGTTTGAAATACTCTTTGGGATTCAAATTCAAGATTCAGATCCACCCTCTTACTACTAAAAACTAATTATTACTTCACAGGAGAAACTACATCTACAATTCAGTTCAAGGCATTCCATTAAATTATGTGCTGAACTCAAACATAGCCAAGATTATTAAAAATTCAAAAATATAAAGATTTAAAAAAAAAAAAAAAAAAAATGGCTGCAAACAAGAGGGCGTCTTTCAGTTATGTGTCCTTAGAAGAAAAAATTTTAATATCAGATGATGCTCCTTGATGAATGAACCAAATTTTTTTTTATTTTACTAAATTATCATTCTATATTTTTCTTAAAAAAAGATAATTTTGAGATACTTGAACAATATTGTCCTGTGTGGTGTGGAGGTGTGTACACACCTGCAGGGTGAGCGTGACGGGAATGGAGCCTCCTTCCCGCGTGAGGTCCGGCTCCACCCCGTACACCTGCTTGGTGGCCTTGCGGGCAGCCACGTAGTTGGGGCTGTTGGGGTCCGACACCCAGGACGGGCCCCCGTGTCCCAGGTACACCTGCGTGCACACCACACCACACCTCCAGGCACTGTCACGTCCCTCGCGCACACCACCACTCCAGTCGGTCATCACCTTCCGCAACCTCAACTGCACGTTTCCCCTCGCAAATTATTTAAAATAATTTTCCTACATTGCAATTTCCTGAAATGCATAAAGACAATAGGCTATATACAGGGTCGGTACAAGGTAAATTGCCGCCCTAGACGAAAAACCTTAATGCCCCCCCCCCCCCCTTCCCCTGCCGGACACCCCAAAAAAATTTTCCTTGCCTCAAAATACATCACGTAAGCCTAATATTTTGTCAACAATCAAATGTAAGCAAGCTTGTGTTTTTTTTATACTTTTTTTACTTATTACAAATCATAAACAGGTCACCGTGGACTTTAAATAATTACTTATATCAATATAAACATTCCAAACTGTTACAAAAATCCACTTTCATCTAGTTTCAATAATCGTTAAACATATTATATCAGCTGTTACGTATCGTGCTGCGCCGCCCTAGGCAGTTGCCTAGTTCGCCTATATGGACGCGCTGGCCCTGGCTATATAGCTGCACTAGTTCAAACAGAACCCTGCATACACCATTTTACAGTGTGCATGACTTATGCACTAAGACACCATCTGGGGGAAAAAAAAAGTGTTTAAAGTCCGGGTGATGGCAGACTGGAGCATGACCTCTCCCCCTCTGAAGTTACTATCACTGAGGAATTTACATGACGTTTCCCGGTTTTTACAGTTAATTTCTTGACTTTTACTTACACGTTCTAACTTCCCTGACTTTCCTGAATGTGGACACTTTGCCCTCCCCCCTAACACTCCCCCCTCTCTCAAGGAACCATCTGGCAAGATAACAGAAACATTATCTACACAACATTGTTATCAAAAAAAACATCCAAAGAAGCAGAAAAAAAACTATAAATTATTTTCCTACAAAATACTTAAATCCATTGCATTGTTATCATTATATTAATATTATACGTAACCAACTTTGCCAGTCTGGAAAAAAAAACCCCCACCAACAACAACAACAACAACAAACAACTAATATTTGTTTGAGCTTCAAACAATCACACAGTTGCTTGTAATCATTACATATAATTAAAATACGAACATTAAGTACTACTTAATATGTAATTATTGCTGGTACTGTGCTTCAAAAACTGTATTGTGAATTTCCATATGTTTTCCAGGTTTTTAAGATATCTTTTCAATTCACTGAATTTTCCATAATTCTCAAATTTCCTTGTCTAAGATAATCCGTCAATTTTGTTTTAAAACAGAATATTTTGGTGCTAATTTTTAATTTTTTTACTAACCATCTTTATTTATGAAGATAGTGCATCATTAAACAGGAAAAGTACAAAGATTATAATTGTTATTAAAGTTGGAGGTGGACGGGAATGGCATTTTTACTTTGGGACGGGATTAAATCAGGAAAGATGGATTTTCTGGTCTTGTGATCGTGAGCAATACATTGAAATTATGTCACTTAACTTGGTATACAGAAAAATATATTTACCATAAATATGACTCTCAAAACCATCTCATCCATCCCATAAACCATTAGTAAATAATACTGTTACATAAGAACCAATACATAATAAGTAGAGTCCCGATTATATGGTGAATCACGATAAAACGAAATAACATCGAAAAACACATTAACGTGCGACAAAACACCGAAAAACATGTCAACACACGACAAAACACGAAAATAGGCAACTTTCAGTAGCTATTATAATTTATTTAACATAAACTTCTGGTTTCCGTAGCATCATTATGTATGGAATCAACTCGGCATGTTTTGAATTCCATTCTAGGCCACTAGAAAATGAAATACAGGTTATATGTACAATGTCCTGCTTTGTTTTGATTCTTCACTTCATAGAGTCCATAGATACAATGCAAAGACGTGAAACCTAGATTAGGCGAAAAAAATCTCGGAGCATGTTCCAATAAGGATGCTAGTACTTTGCGACACTGAAACAGTACTCCAGCGTCTAGCCATAGAGTTTTCACACATTTTAAAATACATCTTTTTGAGTTGCTGTTTTTGTATTGAGTATTGTCGTATATTGCTGTTTCTTGTAAGTTATAAAATGCTGGTTTTATTTAGTTTTGTAAATAAACGACGGTTTTTAACTTTTACTAAAAATAAAACCAATAACACCGAAATCTCATATTTTTAAAACGAAATTGATCAAAAAATAACACCATAAAATCGGGACTCTAATAATAAGTACCACATAATGTAAATAAAAACCAACATCTTATTCCCTACTCTACTGTAAATTTTTGTTATTGACAATAGAGCCAGCACATGAGAAAACATCTTCACTGGCATCCTGTTGCTAGTTTTCTTCTTCTTAAAGAATGACTAACTCATTTATAGAGCTTTAGGATGTTGTATTGCATGCCTGTGCATTCCTGATGTTGTACCATTCTCAATTTCCAAATACAGTGTAAACTCTTTATAACATCACTCGATTTAACAACAAACTCCTTAAAACATCGAAATTGCTTGAATTTGGTTGGTTTACCTTGTTTTCTATACAATAATATACTGATACTCTATATAGCGTCACGCTCACTCTATTTAACGACAAAAATACGGCAATATAAATAATTTAGCAGTACTTTCTACGATATCGAAGTTGATAAGAACTGCAGCTGTGTACGTTCTTTTGTTTGCTGTTTTGTTGTTGTATTATCTAGCACGTGTTTACTTTGACTGACGTTCCGGAGATTCTAAGAAATGTTGTCTTTTGTTTTTGTATGATGAACTTGCACATGTTTACCTCGGTCACTAAACTTTTGTCAAGTTGTTACATGTTATCATTATCGCAGTAGCTTACAGACTTTCGAACTGTAAACATGCCGAGTAAAGAAAATCTTTGTACATTGAGGAAAAAGTTTTATTAATACGCTCAATACAGGTGGGAGAAAAGATCAGTGATGTTGGAAGACACTTTTGTTTTAGCCGCTCTACCGTGTCTATAATATGGAAAACCAAAGAAAAAATTTTGCAAGCAGAGGAGGATGGAAAATTTGCTAATAAATTAAAGAAACGTCAATACAAAGATCTGGATCAAGCGATGCAGGAACAAGTTAATTTTTACATAACAAATTTTAAACTTTTTTTTTTACTGATGACTTCCACATGGGCAGTCTCTAATTGTTTATTTTTTAATACACGACTAAAAAATTAATGAAGGCGTCAAAAAAAAAAATGCAAGTTAGGAAAAGGTGAGTGGAAATAAAAATCTTTTGACTTCCAGCACTGTTACTTTTGTAATTAGTGGAGTTTTTTTGTATCTTTCTTAAGGGCTCCGCCTACCCGGGCACACACACGGTGTGCAGAGCTTCAGGAAAAACAACGCGATTTGAAAACTACTCAAGATATCCGTGTGGAGTCTGCTTATGAAAAGCATTTAAGAGTTCGCTGAGGACCGAAAAGTAATTTTGATTTTGGATTAAGTTTTTAAACTATATTTTTAGAAGAGTTAAAATTAGTGGTGCACCGATATGACTTTACCGATTACCGATTCGATTACCGATTATGAGAGCAATAATCGGCAGATACCGATTCAGTTACCGATTATAATGAACAAAGTTTTTTAAGTGTAATAATGCACACAAAATTTTTTATTCCCATGTAAATTTAATAACAAGATTAGGTAAAATTGAGAATACAGTTATAATAACAGTATAAAAAAATATAAAAAATACACTATTAAGTCATTGAAAGGGGAAATTAAATTAACTTCTATTTAAATATTTGTTATTGTAAACAACTTGAACTACAGTCTAATAATTGTAATTTACAATGGGTAAGTTTTTGTTGCGGAAAACTAGCATTATTATCAACTATCACATAAGGTTGCATCAAGAAATTACCGTTTAACAATGTAAACATGCTGCTTTATTTTGTTCACTTGAGTTTATAGAAAAATGTTTCCACACTTCACTTTTTTTCTCCCTACTCGCCATCTCGCTATAATTATATAAAAATGACTAAAAACCAATTCTAGCACATGTGATTTTATTTATGTTGACTGAATATATAAAATTATAAATACTTTTTCACTTTTCACGTCACATACAAATAACAAACGGATAATGTTACCAAAGACACCCATAACGAGTTTGTAAAACGCAGTGATAAAAACTAGAAGGTATCGGGACCACGATTTTGAACCGCTACTACGACTCGAAAAGATCGATTGTCATAGAATCCACTGCAACTGTTTGTGGTATTTTGATTGCGTGCCATCTATTTTACTTCTCTGGCTATACGTAATGTACAAGGCCACTAAACAAAAGACGAAACGTAAATAAACGTGTAGAAAAAATGCATTTTTTATCGTTTGAGGCAATGAGATTTATTAAACTTAACGAAATATCTGTAATTATGATATGACGCAGTTAGATGAATTTTGTAATATATACAAATATTACCGTATTTCGCCCTAAAATGTGTAACAAAATATTACACGGTAAAAACCTACTTAATTACGCCGGGACATAAATAATCGGCAAAGTAATCGTTAAGATAATCGCTGATTACGATTAATCGGTAAGTACCCATAATCGCCGATTACGATTCATCGGTATCCGCATCGGTGCACCACTAGTTAAAATGGCTAAAACGCATGTTTTCAGAGTAATTTTTAGGCGTAAAACATCCGGTACAGATTCTTGAAAGCACTTAAGGGACTTGTATCACACCTTTATCTTAATTTCTCCGCCGTATAATGTTACGGTCACCGCTCATGTGCACGCCAGTCCAGAGGAGACACCGCGCTAGAAGCACCAGCGAGCGTCGTGCTTATCATCACTAACACAGATACACCTCTGACGAGGCGGGCCCCTTAACATCACTTTGATTTAGGTGTTGTTTAGTCCCTGCGTACAACGTACCTTCATGGAGTTGGGGCTGCTCCTCTCGGCCCAGCGCGCCTTCACGTAGTCCACCACCAGCCTCTCCACCCGGTCCGGGGTCTGGCGGGGCACGATCCGCACCGAGAACTTGCCCGTCACCTTGCCCGGGATGACCGTCTTGGCGCCCGGCTCGCTGAACGCCCCCTCGATGCCGTGCAGCGACAGGCTCGGGTAGCGGAAGCGGTGCTGCAGCAACTTGATCTGTGGCCGAGCAAACGTCAACGTCTATTGCAAATTGGTGCACAAATAATTTGGTCAATCTAAACATGGAAAAAACTGCTATCATTACCTTCTCTAGAAAAACCTACCCATTGCAATATGAATACAAACTTGATAACTCACTTATTAAAAAATCTCAACATGTCAAAGACCTAGGAATTTTACTGGATCAAAAACTATTTTTTCATCTTCACATTGAAAACATTATCTCGGTATCTAACAAAATACTTGGTCTAATTAAATTTATCACCTTTAACACCTCCAATATTGACTCTATTCTCTCCCTCTATACAGCTCTAATAAGATCAAAACTTGAGTATGGTTCTATTATATGGAATAGCATCAATAACACTGATATTGAAAAGCTTGACAGGATTCAATCTAAAGTATCTGACTATATTAACAAAAAATTAAATACCATCAATAACATAGATTTAAATTCCCTCCTTGGTTCATTATCAACTAGAAGAAAGATCTTAGATGCCATTTTTGTCTTCCATTGTTATTATAGTAATCTTATATGTCCTCATATATTTGATGTTACTGGCATTAAAATTCCTTCTTTTAATAGCCGTAACCCACCTTTTTTGTGCACACTTTTAAATACAAATGATATTATATATAGACTTGTTAACAATTTTAATATGTATGTTAATCACTTACAACCTACCAGAGAGAAAAAACTTGTTAAAAAAATTATTCTTTCGGCATCCAAAGATTAATTATCTTTATGCTCTAATGTTATTACCTAAATTATTTAATACCAGATGTATTAATTTAAGGATACCAACTGTATTTATCCACATAATATTATATGTTCTGTACTTATACATTTATTACTCTCATGAAACATTTTTGTTATTTTAAGTACTTTTCAGAAGTTAAGCACTCATATGGATATTTGTATGTTATGTTGTCTTGTCTTTGTTTTTGTCCTACTATTTGTTGTTCTTATAATTTATTGTTTTGTTCTTATTTTTGTTCTGTTACTGTATTTGTTTTTTTTACATGTCTTACATGTTGTGCCCACCGTTGGAGCCTTGTGCTGTTGGTGTGGCATGTAACAAATCAAATAAATAAATAAATAAATTAAATAAACCTGCGGCAACAGTTAGAATGACTTGCCTGCCGGTGTTATTGAGTTTTAGTTTTATATTCTCTGTTTATATGACACAGACATTGTTAATCAATACACATCAAGTAAAATGGGTTCAGCCTTATTTGAAAACAGTAGTTTAGTATTTCTTTGATAGGTGCTGAATTTTAAAAATAAAATATAATTTGTGAAAAGCATGTCTATGGCTTGCTAGCAATCACGTAAAGAAATCTAAGCAAAAACTTTGCAGGTTAAAAATTAAACGGAACAATAATTACATTTGCCTTAGGTAGAATCTGTGCGAGAAGGCCTAAGAAAGAATCGCTAAGAATAATACAAATAAATAGGAAAACATGTGAAAGCATTTTTTGAAAATAAACCAACATGAATAATGGATACGCAATCAAAAAAGTTAATGTTTTGCAATTCATTTGGTCCACACATTTTGATACAAATTTCATGCTAAAATTAATACAACATACTTTGAATTATGTGCATAGAAAGTAAATTTTTTTGATCTGAGATCAAATTGGTTTGATTATGAAATAAAAAAGCACCCCCCAAGAAATAACCGCTCAAGTGCAGAGAATGCAAGAGCATAAGAGAGCAAGAGAGCAAGTACGCTGCGTCATTTCCACCTTTCCCTGCCGTGTCTTTTATCGGTTCCCACCACGTACCTAACTATTCCCCTCCTCTCCTGGTTCCCCCACCACATACTTAGCTATTTCCCCTCATGCGATCGGAATTATCGTAACGCTCGAAAATTGCTACCCCCTCAGTAAAGACGTTTCACTTAAAACAAAATAAATACAAACCTTAAGTTAAGAAATACTATAAGGTACCTTAACTTAATATTAGGCTTTTTTAAGAAACCACAATGGGAATAATAATAAATAATAAATAGTATTTCTTAACTTAAGGTTAGTATTTTTTTTATTTTTTTTTAAGTGAAACGTCTTTGCTGAGGGGGTATCAATTTTCGAGCGTTACGAAAATCTAAATGTAGTGAAATCTACCAACACTGAAATACAGGACATCACAGTTACACAGTTGAGAAACCTGCAAACTCACCTTGTCCTCTCCATGAGGCAGTTTGTTGCATTTGATATCTTTCTTGTACGCTTCCACGTCAAACTCGATATCCTTGTACAAACTGACCTCCTCCGGCGTAAGCTTCTCCACGTCATCGTACATCCCAGTGACCAGGATTTTGCCATCCTTGTCCACCAGCGTGTTCATGAGGTAGATCAGGTCACTCATGGCTTCATGTCTGCACATGGGACGAGCAATTAACCACTGACGTGTGTGTAAACATACAGTCAAACCAATATTTTACAGCACCTGTGTTGTACAGACAGCTTGTCCATGTGGACAAATATTCTCATGCATCAAAGAAGGGAGTGTACTGGTTCATACAGATAACTCAGATGCACACAAATAAAACAGAAAGTGTAAATATTGAAGTTTGACAGAAGGTCTATAAAGAACTAACTAGCGATGTATTGGTTCTGCTTTGCTGCAATTTAACCGGCACTCGGAACCGCAAATATCATCCCAGAAATACAAACAATTTTCCAGCCAGCGATTCCTGGTAAAAATAATAAGCCATCCAGCAACATGTGCATAGAAGAGGTAGTTTGCCACTGGTGACAGTCACATGTCTTTAACTTCCCTGCAAGCTGCCAATGAAGGTACACCATTAGCATCCCCTCCCACACTCACACATACTGGGTTCGTAAGGGATAGCAGAATTAAGTTTTATTGATTATTAATATTTAGAATTAATATTACATAAATGTACTTATAAATGTTTGATCACGAATCACAGACATTTAAAAATGTTTATTCTCAAGTCGCTCAATGTCTGTCAAGTTCACACTCCTCACTGTAGCAAGGCTCAACAGTGGTTCGCCCCTCACCTCGCGAGGGTCCATACACAGTATTGTGCCACTATATCTTGTCCCTCCACGTCGCGCCACTCCGCCGATGACGTTCTTCCCTTCACTCTCAGAACTCGGCACTCCTCGCGGGGGCCGGCATCGCTGCTCTAGTACCTCAGGGCCGCCCTTCTCGAACCGACGAGAGCGGCTGTGACGAGTCGCGCCATCCCGGGCCGACCCGACGCCCGAAACACTGAGCAAGGCTGTGTTTATTCTCACTACTCCGTGCGGCAGCCCGCGGAATCCCCAATGCCGTTCAGCGATAGATGACAGCACCGAGACAGGATGATGCGCGGGGAGCACAGGGGGGAAGGGGGCAGTGACGACCCTTGTAATCTGGCCAGGCATGCGTAGCATTCCTTACGTCAGTGGATGGCGCGTGATGTTAGTGGCCGTGATATGTATGGGAATGGCCTTTGCAGGGGTAGATGCCACTATTAATACTTTTATTAAAAATATGCTGTAAAACAGGAATCAGGGGGTGTGAGCCGACTTTTAAAATGAAATTTGGAATGTCATCGCGAACTGTTGGTAGGGTTGACTTTAGGGTTTTAATACCCCACAGAACCAGACCCTCTATAATATTTGGCATAGGAATATAAAAATTAGTAAATATAGAAAATTATTTTTGTGTGTGGAGGTTACAAAAACACTAGCAAAGCAATAATAACCAAGTCATTTGCGACAGAATTACTAACCTTCAGAGATGATTATTTCTCATAGCCATTTCTCGTAATGTGTACATAGTTCCAGAATTTTTTTGGAATTCTGTTTTATTTTGTTATTAATATTGAGGAGCTAATTTTTTTTTTATCTCTACCAATTATAAACTTAAAGACGCTTTTCGTAGTAAGAAAACAAAGAATAGTAAAATTGGTTCATTTTGCATTTATAGAATTGAATTATTGTGTGCTTAAATTAGTCCAAGGCATAATGTGTATTGGGGCTATGCACAAAATTTTATGGGGTAAAGTACTTTATTTGTTGTGTACCAAAAATCTGTATGCTAAATAATTGAACAGCTGAGTGGAAAAAGGTTAATATTCCATATATACATGTTTTGAAAAAATAGGAAAAACAGATTTGTACAAAAACTAGTTTGCATCAAAAACTTCACTATTGAGGAACTGTAGGTGTAGTAGTATACAGCAAAAGTACACAATTTCCGATTCCATAGTTAAAGTAAGTAAAGAAATACGAATAATTGAAAGTGCCGGAATGTTATCCTTTTCCCACTAATCAACAAAAAACAAAAAAAAAAAGTAATAATAATGTTTGCAACCCAAAAGCATAAGAAATAATGCATTAAAGACAAGATATTATTGCACTAAACATAATAAATTTATTTTTGCACACATTTGAGGCAATTAATAGTCATATATAATATTTTGACAGCTGTGATGCAGCAAGAAAAACTTTCTTCAAGGCAACATATTATTTTATTATAACGTATTACACTTAACAAAATACTGGCACACATAATAAAGAGAAACGAACACTATTTGAAAAAAGAAAATGGACCTGGAAACTATTCAATGGAAAATTCAGCATCATTTTAAACAATGGCCTACCACTGGAATATTATCATTCTTACACTAAATGGATAGCGTATAAGAAATACTACAAAATGGCTATCTCAGGTTCATTTCGCCAATTTGTGGAATGTTATCCTTTTTTTTCACTCAGCTGTTCAATTGTACAATTTAAAAAAAATGGATAATTCGTGGAGACTCGCGCTGTGAATGAAGCGGGTTGGTTTGCTGGGCCACTCACACCGTGCCCCCGAACACGCCGCTGTGCAGGTCCTTGCACGAGCACTCCACCTCCACGCAGAAGTAGCAGACGCCGCGCAGGCCGTAGGTGACGCACGGCTTCTCCGTGCCCAGCCAGTAGTTGTCGGAGATGCACACGTAGTCCACGTCGGGGAAGAAGGAGTCCTTGCGGCGGTACAGCAGCTCGTCCAGGCCCTCGCTGCCCGACTCCTCCATCCCCTCCAGGCAGAACTGCGGCAGTTGCACACCGCCACATTCTGTACATCCGAGTAGCGGCGGCAAGCAAGCATGCTTCACATCACGCTATGCTTAAACTCTTACCATTATTTTTTTTATCGTATTGCAAATACTTGAGTTTTCAAGTCCCCGGAACAATGAAATTATACAAGATCTCACATATCGCACCCTGAGTACAAGACTATCTATTCGTAACTCAAAAAATTGAGTTTGTGAGATATTTTTTTTTACCACAAGCAGGAAAATATCATTATCTAGGCACTGCAAGACTATCGCAATATTATATTTACTTTTACGGGACTTATGGCAAATAATGTAGTGTTGCACTCTGGAAAACATTATATAAGAATATGTGCAAGACTATGGCAAATGAGTTGTGATAGTATTGCAATGATTTTTGAGTTACGATAGTCTTGTACTCAGGGTGCGATATGATGGCTACAACGTTTTTAAATCACCTCTAGAAAAGACAGAACCTAAGGAAGCGGTAAGTGAAAAAAACCAATGCAGAGATGGATGCCCTTAAAAAAGTATAATCACTTTTTACGAAAAGTGGATTAATTTGAAAAGGGAGAATACGGTGCTTAAAACATTGCTCATTGTCTATAATGTTGAATAATTATTTAATAGTTTATGTTAGTCTTAGTTATGTTAAATTTGTAGAATTTGTCTTGTGTAACAGCTGATCTGTGCTGCCGTTGACGGGTCCTGGTCACTGTGCCTCGGCACAGTGCTACCGCCCCTGGTGTACCGCCCGCCCCCAACAGACAAGGAGTGGGGGGTGTGCCGTTTATCGGGAATTACTGAAGGCGAGTTAATAATAATGCGCATAACGTGCTTTTGAACCCTTCAGGATTACTCCTGCACACAAACACCGCGTGTCGCGCGACTGTGGGTCCACGCGCGAGCGAGGCCTCATGAGCGCAAGTCCGTCCTCTCCCAGTGGCTGCCTCCTCCCGACTCCCCCCGCACCTCGCCGACGCCACAGTTTTGAGTCGCGCGGCGACCACTAGCCAATGGCGTGCAGGGAGCTACCGGGTGGAACTACACGGATGACCCACTAGGTGCACCAAAGACCTTACAATCGTATGTTTTTACATGTTTGTGACGTAGATGTTAATGTATATGTAACATGGTCGCTGCTTGTTTGTTGCAACTACTACTTGCGCGGAGTGTCTACCAGCACAGGAGGTCCCCCAGTGCAGAGTGCCTGCCCGCCAAGACAGCCAGGGAAACTGGGGAAGAACTCTGGCATTTGCCGGGAGTGACTAGGCAGAACTGCTATTCTCCCCCGGGGCTTCTGACCGCAGGCTAGGTTTCTCCAGCGCGCCATCTCGCTCCACGTGTGATGCCTTGCATTAGCCCTGCAGTCGTTAAGGAATACTAAACTATTTGGGTGAAAAAAAATTAATAAAAGAGACAGGATGCCAAGCGATGGCATATTAAACACAAAATAGAAGGGGGGGGGGGGTGAAGTTTTGAGGATATATTCACATGTTGTCATGGATTAATAAACAATAACAAAAGGAAAAACATCCTTTATTAAGATTATTTTTTTATTTTTAAATATAGTTCGTGAGAATTATTTACAACATAAAGTTTCTGATCGCAGCTCAGCTCGTTTCTGCTTTTGCCCTGGACACCCACTGGCACCATGTACACACACACTTGTACTTGCCTTCACGTCCATTTTCCACTTAGAAATACTTGCCTGGCAACCTACGATATACTTTGTTAATGTATTAAAGTAAAGCTATATACACATTGTGAGGATATTTGAAAGAATCCAGATATATTTAAACCTGAACACATAAGGCATTAAAGAAGAAAATTGCAGAGCATATTCCTTGTGGAAGTTTTACACATAATATATTTAAGAAAATCAATTATTTTCTCATCATTGAGCAAATACTTATGTATCTACAACTATTTACTAGTCACAAAAAAAAAAAAAAAAAAAACTGGTGGTGGAGTAGGAGTGCTGTCCTGTGGTGCAGTTGTGTGAATGACAGTGTCACTTAAGTTTTCCTGCTCCATGATTAGGGGAGATGTGGGCCGCCCTAACCTTTCCTCACAGGTGACTACAGGCGAATTCCCTGCAGATGATGAAGGATTCGACTCACTGCTTGAGGTTTGTGCAGTAGCATACTCCTCGCCTACACTTCGTGATCTTTCTCTAAGAAAGTATTTGTTTTGTTCGTCGGCCATAGTGGTGTGCAAGGAAGTAATTGAAAAAAATAATGTGTTACACAAATAACACACTTGCACACAGTACTTGGATGGTACAGAATTTTCACACAAAAAAATGTTGAGGTGTCCCTTAACCTCAAAATCGGCCCCACCACGTTGGGCGCCAAATTAGTATGTGTGGGGGAACTTTTGAAGCTTTATTTTGTAATAAATAGGCCCCACTAGGGTAGCCAAATAAATATGTGCGGGAACTTTCTAGTAGTTTAGGCCCCACACACACACTAAAACGTTGGGCTGAATAAAACTGTGTAATAAATTAGATTTCTTAATTGTGTGACTCTTCACTGGTAATGTTGATATATGGTAAGTCACAGTTAGGTGTTACTTGATTGATTTGGAACATACATAAATACACACTGGAGTAGGTGAAATTACAAATGACACAACACAACACTTTGAATATTAAATATAGAATTATTTTATTTCCAATGTAAAAACGATTTAAAAGATTTCAATCTTATTAATATATTTAATTATTATTCATATCCAAAACAACAACCTAACCTAACGGTGACATCATAGTAATTCAATAAAAGTTCAATTACCATGAGTTATGTTGCGCACATTTAAATATTTTCAAAAGTCTTAATTCGGGTTCGTTGACACTACACAGTTTTTAATTAATGTTTTTAGGGAACTTAAATCAATTTACCTCGGCTAGATAGGTTCAAAATCATCGGCAGAGCTCAGAGCCTCTCATCTATAGGACCACTGAGTCTGTTAATTAAATGTGTAAATTCGTAAAATTTATGTCCAAGTATAATTTAAATCAGCTATAAAGTCAATTTAATTCGTGAAATCAATGTTTATAATAAGTTTCGGCGACGATGTGACGTAAAAACGGGAGTTTCGTGATTCGTGCATAAGATTAGGGCACAAAAAATCTGGGCACTTTTATTACTCACGTTAATCACTCCTATAATATTTATCTTTTTAGATAAATCCTATTTAAATGTTCTGAACTCCCTAATGGTTCATAATTATCATCCACTATCCGGGATGCCTGATGCTAGATAGCTAATTTTCAGGATTTTAAATCGCCGACGTCACGAAGTTGCCGCTCATTCAGCTGGCCATTGTAGAACTCCCTTTCTTACTAGTTTCCTCAAAATAACCAGTAAGACTCACTTTTAAATGGTGGCCCGTGATTGGCCAAAAGTACCGTTTCAGTTACCTAATTTCTTACCGAAAACGTAAACTCCGAACGCAACAATTGCGCGGATAACAAAATTTCACTTAAAATTTAAATAAATAAATATAAAAATAATAATTTACATAATAAATAAACGGCGTTAATTTTACCGTTTACAGTTTTCAAGTCCATTAGTCCTTAGAGGGGTATCAACAATACCTCGTTCAAATAGTCCGGTAAAAATCCAAAGAATCACTTTTTCATAGACATACATAACCAAATATTGCCGTTTCTGAAAATAAATAATATTATACATAGAGCAATCAAAAATAAAATATATCGTAAATAATAATAAATAATTAAACTGTCAAAACAAACATGTTGCAGTACAGATTTTGCCGCCCTTGTCAATTACATTGAACAGTGCTCTTTGACCTGTTCAAAACGGTGCAATGTGATTGGCACTTCCCTTTCTCCGTCGCACAATACACAACACTCTTCGTTGCCTAGCAACGCGCGCACGAAACGACAAACAAAAAAAACAACTTGAGAGAGACTACCTCTCCTCCTCGATTCGTTTTTTTTACCGTTGCGCGCCTGAAAATCGCGCCTTTTTAAACACTTGTTGTCGGGTCGTCGCTGCTAACAGACCTGCGCGAAGAAGTTCACGGATTTTGCAGTGCAAAATCTTCGAAGGCTGGAACTGCTGCTGCTCTCCGACAGCTTCTGCCTTGAGCCGCTCCTGTTGAGAAGGACTCGGGAGGACTTACTTACTGTGAGTATGATTCACTAAAGGGATTCGAAGGGGTGCAATGTACACGTGGGTCAACAATAGGACGTTCTCCAGGTCACGTCACGGCAGTGGGTCAACGTCCACCTGCGGTGATGACTGCATCCTTGCTGCGACTCCTCCTTCCTGCAGCGGACAGCGGCGTCGAGACGGCGCCTGTCCTCAAAACGACCAACAAACCTGGCCTGGTTCACCACGCGTCGACGGGGTCTGGCGTGGGGCGATGATGCTGTACCAGACAGCACGGCATCTGGCACTGCAGCTGACGTCATCAACTGCTGATGTGGCAGCATCCAGCCGCCCTGCCTCACGACTACGCGCGAGACGGCGTCGTGGCGTCTGCGGTGCTGATTGCGTGGAGCGAGGTCACCACTTCCCACAAGGAAGCACTCGTCTATTCCCATCACTGTTAGGTACACAATCGTTGCGAACCGCACTACGTCTAGCTCACTCTGGTGTAACCTTCGCACCTGACTTAAGTATAGGTGTCCGGGTCTTAACCGAATAACTTAATCACTATGTGCGTACTTGTACTCTTGCAAATACAAGTGTCTGCAGGCAATACAACTTGTGTACTTGTCGCGGAACACTATGACGTCACCGTTAAAACAAAAATATCTTAAATTAACCTTAAAATTCCTAGCTTAACATATAACATTCTCATTATTAACGTCATTGTTAGAAAAAAAATAAATAAATACCATTAATTATTAAATCTCACTTCTTGCATAACAATGCATGGTTATCAATAACCAATAAATTCAATATTAGTACTTTGCTTGCTACTAACATATCACATTGTTAGTTCGTACTTGATTAATATGCATTACAGTGCATTTGCTTGTTTGTGTTCTCATTTCATGAGATTTCATACATTTCACAAAACATTTCATTATAGCATATCATTATTGGATATCAAACATCACATGTTTTGCTTTTCATTATAACATATTGATAGCTAACATAATTGCTATTCATTACTCAATGTTTGTAACTTACATGTTTACATTTCATTATTACAAATATTTGCATTTAATTATAGCATATTTAGCTTGCTATTTACATTTGCATTTCATCACACCTGTTAACATTTCATCAAAGAATATATATCAGATCACGTACATACTGACAATTAATAGCTCATTGTTATGTTTACATAGTACATATTAGCAATTGATCATAAAACATATCATTTACATATAACTATATATATAATAACATTTACATATCATAACATTTACATTTCATTATGTTTACAGGTTGCACAATCAAAATTTCATAGTGTCTTTACTCATTGTTTACATTATCATCTCACATACAGAGAAATCGTTGGTTTACACAATTACCAACTTAGTAACTTTTCAACTTCAGTCTGCTGTGCTCGGATCAACAGCTGTAGAGGCTTTATCTTCCTCTTCTCATCTTTCATTACTGTGTTTTCATCCCGTAGCGGTCTCGCTGGGTTGAATAAGTGTTGACATTTCATCTCATCTTGGTTACTATCAGTAACATGAGTCTTGTAATCTACTGAGGCTCCTGGCTTCAGTGTAGCTAAGGTTCCTTTTACCAATCAGCTGTTTCACAAACATGCTGTATCAGGATAGCTTTTAACATCTGGTATCACGCGTTCAATATTTTTTTCATTTCTTTTTAAGGAAGTTTTCTTGCTTTTTCAATCTTATAACTTCTGTTAGGCGAAGTTGCTTGTGGACACTTGTTTGCCGGAGTACCTTCACTTCTCGCGACAAAGGGCTTAGATCCTGAGTTTTTCAGATCCACATCCTCCGCTATTCTTCACATCATTCGAAGAATACTACTCAAGCAACTATGACAGTGCTGCGAGTGAATAGTGTTGAGACGACGTAATTTCCTTGTATAGGGGCTTCTCCCAATAAATCCTTAAAAATCATCGATTTCAAATTTTCGTGTTTTCGTTTCATAAAATATCAATACCTTGACACCCAAAGTTTAATAAACTAAATGTTTCAGCTAAATCTGATTGGATTTGTATGCGAAATGAGTGCATACTTTTCTAATCTGCATTCTGGGTAGAATGCAATCCTAAAGATCATTCTTTTCCCTAAATTCATCCCAGAAATGGTAAAAAAAATAGTGAAGTTTTAAAAATCTTAGTGATATCTTCTATAAATATTAGAAAATTCAGTGATTTTCTATTTCTCATCATCAACATAACGACGCCTATTGGATTACTCAGCATCATCAATAAATCAAGGTAACCTGCATAATATTATTCTGCTTGTAGTTGCGAAGTGTTATGTGCTTTTAGAGATGCTTTGCATGCCAGTGTTTACATATGTCTACACAGCAGGATGGGGTATCATACCACATAGTTACATTGACACTAAATAAGCTTAATTTCTTCTCGTTTGTTAGTACACAGTACATACAGCTTCACATAGGTATAGGCTAGTCTAGCGTTAAATATATGTCTCCATGACATTTGAGTTCATACTCATACGAGGAATTGTGCAAGCCAACTGATACATAAATACAATACACATTGTACACTGGTAGCTTCACAGGCTACAATAACATCTGTATGGGTGGCATTTCACTTCACCTCAAATACAGCAATATAGCGGGAATTACACTTCCGCATAACCACAGGGTAAATATCTGCATAGGTGGCATTTCACTTCACCTTTACACAGAAACAAGCGGGAATTACACCTCCGCTAAACATTACAAATTACAGTGGCTGCACTACGCCTCACATGGCGTACTAGATCACATAATCACAGTGACATACACTTACTCCTCTGTACAGTTCAGATCCTTGGTCTGAAACTTACACTTAGACTGCTCTCAGCTGTTTATGGTACTACACCTTGTACCATCACGAGGCATTCACAGCTTAGGCCGGTACTGCTTACATAGTAGTAGGGCTCTTGTATTCCCTTAACTGCGTTATATTATAACGGCCTACTGGTCGGCCTGTTGCTGGCTCTGCTAGTGCATAGCAATTCTCTTGTACTATGTCTGTGATGACATAAGGACCTTCAAATAATAAAAACAATTTCTTGGTTACATGTTCCCAGGCCTTGCTTACTGGAGTTGTTTTCTTCAGTACCTGGTCTCCAATTTTAAATTTTGCTAATTTTGATGCTGGTTTCCTCTTGCGTCTGATGTCAGCTTCTGCTGTCAACTTCCTCTTCACTAGAGCTTCTACCTCTTCTCCTGTAGGTAGTTTTTCTTCTCCATTAGGGGTTTGTTCACATCGGGGTAAATATTTCGGGTTGATCGCCACCGATCTATTCAGGCTCATGGCTTCTCCAGGGGTAACTCCAATAGAACCATGTACAGTATGGTTAATAATGCACTCTACATATGGCAACTTATCTCGCCATGATTGCTGCGAGTTATGGCATAGCGTACGTAACAGACTCCCTATTGACTTCATGAGTCTCTCCACAGGGTTACTTTGTGGATGTCGTACACTGATGGTTGTAGGTATTGCACCTAATTTCCTGACTCCTGTTTGCCACAAATCACTGGTAAACTGGGTCCCTCTGTCTGACAATATCACTTTAGGTAAACCAATTTCTTCAACGAAAGTTTTTAATTTTTGCATAACTGCTTTTGCAGTTGGGTTCACAATTGCATACAATTTTGTGAATTTTGTGAAAACATCTTGCATCACAAAAACATACTTAACACCTCCCTTTGACTGGGGTAGGGGGCCAAATAAATCAACTGATAATAATTCCAATGGTGCTGTTGGAATGATTGGCTGCAATTCTCCATGCAGGTGTTGTCCAGGTGGTTTCACCTTCTGACATAGGTCACAGGCACTTGTGACCTTACTTACATAGCGTGACATGTTAGGCCAATACACTTGCCTCTTTAACGCTTCAATGAGCTTCTTGCTACCTACATGTCCCAAGGCTACATGTAGTTCCCAGGTGATTGGTTGCCTCAAATCAGCTGGTATCACTGGTTTCCAGTGATCTTCGAAAATGCCTCTCTTTCTTGACTGGGCAAACAAAACATTTTCTGCTGATAAACAAAAATGTTGGTGAATTTTATTTTCAGCTGACTGCTTCTGCAGCTGGTTGATGATGTTTTTGCAGTACTCATCTGCTTGTTGTTTACATTTTATATCCTTCAGGATATCTCGGAGTTTAGGATTGATTTTAAATATCTCTGTGGATACTGGTGCCACTAAAAATTCCTTCTGTCGTTTTGATGTAGATGGTGAACTTTCTTGTAGTTCATGCAGGCGACTTAGATAATCTGCAGTGGTGTTGGCAGATCCCTTGATATGATGTATATGAATATCATATTCCTGCAGTAGCAAAAACCATCTCGTAAGGCGGCTACCAAATAACTTGCCTGCCTTAAGGCATGTTAACGCCTGGTGATCTGTTAACAATTTCACTGTTTCTCCAAGTAGCAGATCCCTGTACTTCTGGAGTGCCCATATAATGGCCAGAGCCTCTCGCTCTGTAACAGTGTAATTTCTCTCTGCTTGGTTGAGAGTACGACTAGCCATTGCTACAGTCTTTTCAACTCCGTTTTCCTCCTGTGCAAGCTTGCATCCTAGGGCTGTGTCAGAGGCATCTGTGTATAACAGAAATTCCTTCCCTTGGGTTGGATGATAGATGACGTGTTCAGTCAGGAACAAGTTCTTCAGGCTGAGGAAGGCTTGCTCGTGCTCTTCACTCCACATCCATGCCTGACCTTTCTTCAATAGGCTGAACAGCGGAACTGCACTCTGTGCAACTTGGTTGGAGTATATCCTGTAAAACCCAATTACTCCAAGAAACGCTCTCAGCTGTTTCACGTTCCTCGGTGTAGGAAATTCCTGAATGTTCTGCAGCTTGTCTGGAGCTGTCTTGATGCCTTCAGGTGTGAGGATGTGACCTAGAAAGGGTAATTCCTCTCTGCAGAAAACCGATTTTCTAATTTTCACAGTCATGCCTGCCTCTTGCAGTTTGTGCAGTACAGTGGCAACATGCTGCATGTGCTCTTCAAAATTTGATGATGTTATCAATATGTCATCGACATACGCCCTTGCAAATCCCTGACACTCGGGTCCTAAGGTTGCGTCTAGACATCTCGTAAAGTCAGCCACTGCGTTACACAGTCCAAATGGCATAACTGTAAATACGTACTGTTGATTCCTGAACAGAAATGATGTATATTGGCAGGAATTAGGTTCTAATGGTATCTGCCAATAGCCTGACGACAGATCCATGGTTGTGAGATACTTCACACCTTGATACAATCTTAAAATTTCTGCCGTTTGTATGGGACTTTCCCTGTCCTTGACTGTAATTTTGTTGAGCTCCCTAGCATCGAGACACAGTCTTACTGTCCCGTCTCGTTTACTCACACAAACTATGGGGTTGGCATAGGGGCTTGCTTCTCTCCTGATTACATTCCAATCGATCATAAGTTGTAGGTAGGCTGTGGCTTCCTGAACGTACTTCACCGGAATGGGATAGCATTTGCGGTGGTACGGTGCCTCCTCATTTATCTTGATTTTAGCTTGGTAGAATCTGTTTCTGCCTGGCTTGTCAGAAAATACTGACTGAAAATTAGCCAGTACACCAAACAGTTGTTGCAGCTGACTGGGTGATACACTCTTCACCTCCTGTAGTGACTGTCTTATGTCTTCAAGTGATGCCTGAAGTTGCTCACTTGCTTGTGCATTGTATATGTGCCTGTGCATAGGTTCACTGTACAATATTCCTACAAAATTTTCTCTCACATGCCACTTGCCTGTGAGTGTGACTGGAGTTTCACAGTCATTTGAATGAATTTCACATAGTTTAAAATCTATCACTATACCAAATTGTGATAGAAAGTCGGTGCCTATTATTAGCGGTTTTGCTAGGCCTTTCACAACTAGTGCAGTCATGTCTTTTGGTCTGCCTAGGCCGTGTACTGTTATCAGTACCTGTCTGTTTACAATAGGGCTTGCCCTTGATGTCACTCCAATTATCTTGAGTGCTGGTACTGGTATCTTGGGTAGTATGATGCCCTGGTGTTCGAGGTAGTTCACCAACTCCTCACTAATACACGTGACTTCAGCGCCACTGTCAATTAATGCATCCACGTTGCATTCTTCAATTTTTAATGTCACATGTGGACAAACTGTACAAACTTGATGAACACTATTTTCATCATTTTCATTATAGAGAAAGTCTCTTTCACTTTCTCTTAGCATAACAGTGCATATAAATTTATCGTAGCTGATGCAGCTGTAGATTGGAGATTTGTCGTTTTGTACCCCTGAGCCTGAATAGTGGGTTTCTGTTCGGGGCGATCCAACTGAAACCCGTTCTAGTTTAACGTGCCCTGGTTGGCACGTCCACCTGGAACACGTTGTTGTTGTTCATTGTGGTTCCAATTACTGGGTCCTGCGACGCTGGACACTGCAGCCTTGAACTCGGCTGCTACCGGGTTCACTTCCCCTCTCTGGTAGTATGCAGCCTGATGTCCTGAATGCTGCGCCTGGAATGGTGGCGGAAACGTTGCGTTCTGGTAGCGTTTGTTTCCAGAGAACTGGCTATTCTGGGCATTGCCGCCATGATTCTCTGTCGTCTGGGGGGGATAATGGTGGGGTGGCATTCGGGTTTCTTCGTGCCGGCCCTGGTATCGAGGTTCTTCCGTCTTGCGGTACTTCCTCGCGTACTCTCTCTCGTCTTCAGACGAGGATCTTGGGCGTCGGTCACGGGACTCCCTGGGAGGCCGTACTTCAGGCGAGTAGGAGCGGCGGCGGTTGTCGTTGCGGTCGTCCTTTCTCTTGCGCTGGTACATCTCTTCGTCGCTATGATAGTTCCTCGCGTTCGACCACCAGGTCTTCCTCTTGTTGTAGGGGCCTTTGCGTTGGCTCGCAGCGTAACGGCCATATGAGCTTTGCTCCCTGCCCTTGGGTTGCCACGTCATAGTGTGGACAGCTGCCTGACGGTTGTCCCTTGGCTTGTTGTCCCTGTTTTGCCAATAGTTATTCAGGGGTGGCTGGCGGTTCTGCTGAGGCACCCTCTCGTGGTCCTCCTTAGGTGCTGGCGTCCTGTCCATTTTCTCCAGCTTGTCGTAGTTCAGGAGCCTCTCTCTGAACTCTGTGACGTCTCGGTACGTCAGGCCGGACAATTGCTTTTGGTAGCGCAGCGGCAACTGAGTCAGTATAGCCGCTACGAACTCCTCGTCCGTCATGGGCAAGTCGAGGTATCTAGTTTTCTCAAACATTGTTGAGAGGTGGGCCTCCAGCGTTGTGCCCTTCCTGGGGTCATACCTCTCAGTATGGAGCTGGGCACGCAGATTGCTCTGAATCCGCAGACTCCAATACTGCTGGCGGAACATGGCCTGGAAGTGATTGTAGCTACTGGTGGTTGCACTCAGCATTTCCCACCAGTAGAAAGCCTGCCCTTTCAAAGCACTGTTGAGGCACTTTAGTACCTCAGCCTCGCTGAGATTGAACGTGGCCGCATATTCCTCAAAACGTTTCAGGAACCGTATAGGGTTCTCAGTAACCCTTCCTGAAAACGTGGGCATGGCCTCTGCCCAATGCTTGGCCGGGTGGTGGATCAGAGTAGCAGGGTCCATACTCGACGTGTTCACAAACGTCCTGCTACCTGGTCGGTGAGTGATGGGGGTCACGTGTGGCTGTTCCTGGGGCTGGTGCTCAGTGTAGCACTCGGTGCCGCCCTGTCGCTTGCTTGTGGAGGGTAGTGTGGGAACAGTGGGGCCATGGCACTCGCTTGCCTGGGCCTGGCCTATACTAACAGCTGATTCAGCTGTAGGACTTGGTTGAACAGACAGATTTTCAAACCTGTCCCTCAGTGTAGCTGTGGCCACCTCAATATCGCTGAGCCTGCTCTCTAGGTGTTGGATGTGCTCACGCACCTCTTCCCTGGCATTGGCCTGCCCTCGGTGCTCGTTGGCCATCATGTTTCTTAGGGAAGTGACATGGGACTCCAACCCATCTACCCTGCTGTTGTACTGGGAGACCTGTTCGGCTATCTGTTGGATCTCCTCGTGTTGTTGTGCGAGTCTGACCTCGATGCTGTGTTCGAGATTCTTTATGCTATTACTGGCCTCATCTAACTTTGCAGTGAGCACAGAGTTGTTCAGCTCCATGGCAGTACTGTTCTGCTCCAGTTTCTCACTGAGAAAGGTGTTGTTTCGTTCCAATTTAGAGTCGGTCTGCTTCATCTGAGCATTTGTCTGCAGCAAGATCTGCATCAGTGACTCTAGTGTCACTGGTGGTGGAGTAGGAGTGCTGTCCTGTGGTGCAGTTGTGTGAATGACAGTGTCACTTAAGTTTTCCTGCTCCATGATTAGGGGAGATGTGGGCCGCCCTAACCTTTCCTCACAGGTGACTACAGGCGAATTCCCTGCAGATGATGAAGGATTCGACTCACTGCTTGAGGTTTGTGCAGTAGCATACTCCTCGCCTACACTTCGTGATCTTTCTCTAAGAAAGTATTTGTTTTGTTCGTCGGCCATAGTGGTGTGCAAGGAAGTAATTGAAAAAAATAATGTGTTACACAAATAACACACTTGCACACAGTACTTGGATGGTACAGAATTTTCACACAAAAAAATGTTGAGGTGTCCCTTAACCTCAAAATCGGCCCCACCACGTTGGGCGCCAAATTAGTATGTGTGGGGGAACTTTTGAAGCTTTATTTTGTAATAAATAGGCCCCACTAGGGTAGCCAAATAAATATGTGCGGGAACTTTCTAGTAGTTTAGGCCCCACACACACACTAAAACGTTGGGCTGAATAAAACTGTGTAATAAATTAGATTTCTTAATTGTGTGACTCTTCACTGGTAATGTTGATATATGGTAAGTCACAGTTAGGTGTTACTTGATTGATTTGGAACATACATAAATACACACTGGAGTAGGTGAAATTACAAATGACACAACACAACACTTTGAATATTAAATATAGAATTATTTTATTTCCAATGTAAAAACGATTTAAAAGATTTCAATCTTATTAATATATTTAATTATTATTCATATCCAAAACAACAACCTAACCTAACGGTGACATCATAGTAATTCAATAAAAGTTCAATTACCATGAGTTATGTTGCGCACATTTAAATATTTTCAAAAGTCTTAATTCGGGTTCGTTGACACTACACAGTTTTTAATTAATGTTTTTAGGGAACTTAAATCAATTTACCTCGGCTAGATAGGTTCAAAATCATCGGCAGAGCTCAGAGCCTCTCATCTATAGGACCACTGAGTCTGTTAATTAAATGTGTAAATTCGTAAAATTTATGTCCAAGTATAATTTAAATCAGCTATAAAGTCAATTTAATTCGTGAAATCAATGTTTATAATAAGTTTCGGCGACGATGTGACGTAAAAACGGGAGTTTCGTGATTCGTGCATAAGATTAGGGCACAAAAAATCTGGGCACTTTTATTACTCACGTTAATCACTCCTATAATATTTATCTTTTTAGATAAATCCTATTTAAATGTTCTGAACTCCCTAATGGTTCATAATTATCATCCACTATCCGGGATGCCTGATGCTAGATAGCTAATTTTCAGGATTTTAAATCGCCGACGTCACGAAGTTGCCGCTCATTCAGCTGGCCATTGTAGAACTCCCTTTCTTACTAGTTTCCTCAAAATAACCAGTAAGACTCACTTTTAAATGGTGGCCCGTGATTGGCCAAAAGTACCGTTTCAGTTACCTAATTTCTTACCGAAAACGTAAACTCCGAACGCAACAATTGCGCGGATAACAAAATTTCACTTAAAATTTAAATAAATAAATATAAAAATAATAATTTACATAATAAATAAACGGCGTTAATTTTACCGTTTACAGTTTTCAAGTCCATTAGTCCTTAGAGGGGTATCAACAATACCTCGTTCAAATAGTCCGGTAAAAATCCAAAGAATCACTTTTTCATAGACATACATAACCAAATATTGCCGTTTCTGAAAATAAATAATATTATACATAGAGCAATCAAAAATAAAATATATCGTAAATAATAATAAATAATTAAACTGTCAAAACAAACATGTTGCAGTACACCAGATGTATTTAAACCTGAACACATAAGGCATTAAAGAAGAAAATTGCAGAGCATATTCCTTGTGGAAGTTTTACACATAATATATTTAAGAAAATCAATTATTTTCTCATCATTGAGCAAATACTTATGTATCTACAACTATTTACTAGTCACAAAAAAAAAAAAAAAAAAAAACACAGTGTTTAAGACGTCTTCATGACACAAACAACGGTGAACAGTGATCAATGGACCAGTACTTCGGGGACCATGGTGATGGACTTTTTTCCAGCACACATTCACTCATCTAATCATTTCTAGAGACCGGAAAAATTCGCAGGTTCAATGACCTTCAGGATAGACTCCAATATCCTCTAGACACTCGGGCAAATGCCAACTGTTCATTGGCTGCTGATTTGTGAGACGTCTCGACTGGGTGGCCTGTGATTCGACACTTCTATGAGTGTGGGTCTCTAATTGGCCCTGAGTCCTCCAGATTAACAGTAAACCAATTGCAGAAGCAGCACTAAGGTATAATTATATGATTTTTAGCAAAACACGAAATGAACCCGCCAATTTTTCAGGTCTCTAATCATTGGTTAAATGTTATGTTAAGGCTAAGATCCTTAGTTTTGCAGCCTCCAAGAAAATTATTTCTCCCATGAATATCGTAGTAGATAAAAAATACATACTAGACAGAATTGTAAATAAAACTTTGAATTTTGTAAATATGACGATAAAATTTTTTTCAAAAAATGCTTTCTTATTTAATTTTAATTTTGAAATTTTCAAAACTAAATATTAGGTATATTTTTAACGGTACACGGCTGTTACTTTGCACACAACTTAAAGGAGGTACAATGAACAATTCTGTCTAGTAATTTTTTTAATACAACGTACAGAATTTAAATAATCTGAGTATTAAATACTGTGATTTAACTGTCACTTGCTGCTGATGAAAGGAACGAGTTCAACAGTTTGCCGCTAGAGCTCCGATTAGTTCCGAGTTTACTCACTAGATGGCTCTAATATCGCAGGAGTTCAGGCGGGAATATTATCGCTTCGAAACGGTCAAAACACAACACTAGTATCAGCAATAGTAATCAATGAATTGAAAACCGTCTCACGTTGTCGACAATTTCTATAGATATATTTGTCAGCTTTTCAGCGATGTAAATTATTATTAATATGCTTCACTTGTCGTGACAAATTTATTCATAGAATATTTTTTATTTAAAATCATCTAACTACAATTACTGAATTGTTTTAGTAGATAGAGATTTATTATAATAGTTGGGCGTCTTAAAAAAAAACTTATTTTGGAAATACTAAAGTGCTAAATATGATTATAATATCTAACCTGTTTCGTTTACGGGCATCTACGTGAACGTCGCACATTACATTTTATTACAACATTATTTCACATATTATCTTAGTGACTTCATTATGTATTTTGATATGACTCTTTACCTTAACACATGAATGAATCCTGCAATCACGGTGTATTACAATAATAGCAAAATGGTTTCATATAATAATATAACTTCCAAAATCAATTTAAATTATTAAATTATTATTTATACTTCTATTCAGGAATCGTACATTCAAGACAAATAAATAATGTTTAAGATTTTATTAGAATATTTCAATTATTGTAAAAAAAATTATTTGCAAAATGACAATGATTTTCTATAAATTTATTTAATTATATTTCTTTAGTTATATTTATTTAATTGTGTTTCTTTAATTATATTTGTACCTCGACTTTAGCTCTAGTAGAATGGGCTATAGCTCTGGGTGTAATGTTACATAAATGAGTTATGATCAAAATATTAATAGTTACTATTGCAACTCTATAGAAATGTTTAAAAAAAATAGTAACTGAAGGACCAGCCGACTATGGCAACTTCCTTCCGTAATGATTTAGTTATGTATATAACGATACAAAAATAAGGGCCAATCTCTCGATGCTGTCGAACAATGGTTAACTAAAAGTCGTTTAAAATTACCTTTGGTTTTTAACAATAGATTTTTCACTACCCAAGCATTTATTGTACCACTAACCTTGAGCAGTTAAACATTTTCGTTAGTTACACAAGTTCGTTAGAAACACAATTACAAAGCAGTGGCGATTCTTTTTTTTTTTCTTCTGGGGTCATGTAAAATTATGTTTGTAAACAAATATTGGCCAGAAAGAATTATATATATTTCAATTTAACTTCCGCTACATTATTTGCAACTATAAATTATCAAAGAAACATAAGTTCCAAGTGCGCGCACACACGCACGCATATGTATACATGTAAATACTTTTGAACAAGTGAAATGAGGAGTTTTAGCAAATAAACATTCAGGTAATTTTCCAAAATACAATTTTAAAGACCTTTATATTGTGTTCTTACATTTTCAGTTAGATTTATTTAAATTATTTTGCAAATATTACAATCTAAAAACTTTTGTAAGTATGTCCAGTAATTTTTTTAGGTAATTTTATTTGTGTTACAAGAAACCGAAGACCTTGCTGAAGTAAAATTATTATGTATATAAAATGTGTTTAAATGGGTGTGTTATACTTAGATGAAATTGATCTAGAATTATATGAAATCAAATTCTATTGTTTTACCAGCCTTTGAGCTTTCTAGCTTACGTGAAATTGTTATAATTAAACTTTATTGCCTAAGTTTTGAATTGCTTGAATATGCAAAAAGTAATTCACTCGCTCACACACTGGCCTATAAAAATTCCAACCCACTACCAAAAGGGCTGGAAACTTGAAACTTGGGTCGCAGCCTCAATGAGTAAATTCGGAAAAGTACCGATTTTTATTTTCTAATTACTAAAAAAATAAAATTAAGAAATAGGGACGCACCTTTAAAATCGGTTTATACCTTCTTTCGGAAGAACGTTGTTGCAGAAATTATTGTTTACTTCTCATGATTGTACAAATTGAACAGTACTGTAAATGTATTTGATATAAGCAATAGTAAGTTATTAGCTGATATTGAATACAAACAATTTTTTTCGTGACTACAAAAAATAAGGTTCTCTGCTTGGCGAGTGATTCAATTATACTAATGTCAAAAAGATGTTATCGGGAAAAAAATAAATGAAGTTATTTTATACCATTGATTCACTACCCATAAAATCAAACTGCAAAGTCTTTGCAACTGGTATCTCACACAAGAAATATAAAACATATTCGTGCTTCATTTTGTATAAAAATAAAACACATTTCATATAATATCGGGAGATATCGGGAGACTGCCTTGAAAATCGTGTCTATCACCAACATGGCCAATCAGACTCGTAGTCATGTTTACGATGGCAAGACAGCTAGCAAACCAGTTCAGTTTATATGCAGCTTAACTGAAAAATTTATTCAATATTTTCGGGTTAGTTTTACGCTCAAAATTAGTACAAAACCAAATCAGCAATCCTTGTATGATCATTTATAATACTACAAAAAATCTTCCATTTCCTTCGAATTGTATTGAGCACTAAAATATTGATTTACTTTTGGCCCAGGTTTTATTTGACGATACTCTGTAGAGTTTCGCTTGTTTGCATTATTTATTTATCAGGTTTAATTCATGGCCAAATTAATTGAAGTGTAACACAAATTATTTATATATGTGTGTCTGGTTAGGAATCAGTATGATGTACTAGAAAAAATAGTCCTATCAGTGTAATGTATGGTTGTACCCTTACAAGCGTTGAATATTTATGAAACATTTTATTTCTTTGATATTTAAAGCCGCAGACTTGTATTTTATTTATTTCATTTAGACAACAACATGCGTCCGTGTTTTCTACATGGTACGTTCTGTAATATTTTGAATGTTATAGTAAATTTGGTTTTTTAAAATCTGTGATTTATGTGCAGTAGACTAAATTGTAATTTTTTATAATTTATTTTCACATTTTTAATGATCCATTTGCTAATAGTATATACACTTCTCCATTAATTATAATGAACATATATTCCATTATTGGAATTCTTTCAAAATGGATATCACAAGACTACAAAAACTATTCTCCTGCCAAATACCAGTAAAGAAAATTATCGTCAGAGAGCAATTACGTCTTATATCTAGGGAAACCTGTATTTCGCGAATACATTTCGTGTCAAGGTATTTTACAAAACACTGTAGATTTTTCTTGTAATTATTGGCTGTGGTCGGTGAAGGCTGTTTTCCCGCACTTGACGGGGCCAATGAGGACGTAGTTACCGTACTGCTGCACGCCCGCAATTCGCCAAACCTCTAAGAAAAAAACTACAGTTATGTGTGAAATAGCCTGACACGACATGTATTCGCTTTATACATGTGTCCTTACTTATATCGAAAAATATTTGAACATTGCATGATAATTTTAAGTATGAAAAGTACAAAATACTTTCAAATTTTAGACATGGTTTTATATAAACTCTAAGCAGTAAAACATATACTGCTTATTTTCTACAAATTATATCTATACACGGCAACTGATTATGAATCACTTGAGTTTTTTTTATAAAGCATCTAAGCCCTTGACTGTATAAATATATTGTTGGATAAATTAACTAAACTAGGAATACTATACAATGCACAAAAACAGAAGAGTTTGATCTTAATGACATAAAGCATAAGCTATCTATTTAGCACAGCCTGAATAATTCATTCCCTATTGTCAAGACTAAAATTTAAAAAAAAAACCGCGAAAGAATCAGTATAAAATAACTATCTCATTATCTTTGCGGGTAACTCAAACATCATACAAACAATACGAAATATTCTTAAACGCTAGAAAGCATATTTTAAACACTGTAAATAACTTAGATTTTAAATCAAAGGATAATATTCAGTCTGTAAAATTTAGTTTTAACGATGAGTTGGAAACAGAACATCAAACATATATCATAGGTGTTACTGCCAACAGAGAACTCTCGCAAACAATACAATTACTTACTGCGCAACCTGCAAGCTCCGGTACCTTCTGTAAAATAAATATATATATATATATATATGTAAAACTTTTCCGGAAGTCGTACCACGGTAACGACTGATATATGAAGTCTTACTTCTAAATCTACTTATCTAGAGAACAAATTGTATTACATTATGTTCATAAAATTAACACCTTTATACTAACAGAAGTTTGCTCTTTTATTCATTTTTTTAGTTACGTGATAATTTATTTTGAGTTATAAAGGAATCCAACTTGAACAGTAAAAAAGAAAGGCTTTTAATGAACAAACCAACTAAGTCATTATAGATAACTGTTCAAACCATTTAAGATTCATCCTGTTACATACATTTTTATATTTAAATACATCTAATGTATAAACAAATCTGAAAAAGAAGGCAATAAATTCAGATTGACTTCATTATTGAAATAGAATAAAACACAAAATACACTTGCAGAGAACCACCAAATATATTGCGTAAGTGTTTCTGAAATGGAGTTAAACTTTAAAATTGCCTTTATTATTTCAAAAAAATAATTGAAAACTCCAAGCAAATGTAAGAACACGTCTTCTAGATATAATGGAAGATTATAATGCCGTGTCCGAATTCGCCTGAAGAATATACTTGTAGATACTTTGGAAGTTACTTCGCAAGGCTGTCAGAAATGGACGTGAAGTATGCTATGCAATACGCAAGTAAATGAATCTGTGTAATTCTCGCGTACTTCCAGTTGAAAATACGTCTTCATTTGAAAAAAAATTTGGTCATATTTTATTTATCATTTAAATAATTTAAGAGGTCATAAAATAAATATCATTTATTTTGTATTTTACTGGTATCAATAAATAAATTGACAAAATTAATTCATGGATGTTTAAAACGAAGTTTCAACAAACACATGTATATATTTAGCCTACCGATCGTTACTACAAAACAAAAGTACAATAATAATGTAAGATGCCTTAAATTCACGTGACAGCGATGAAGTGTTAAAAGAAAGGACTAATTTCACATGTGTTTAAAAATAAAATCCAAACATCCTTTTCGGCTGGCTAAACATTGAACATATCCGGATTCGTCAAAGGCAAGTGAAGTATGCAAGGTTGTAAACATGTAACTGCATTACTTTCTGATTAATTTTAATAAAATTATGCATACCTCCAAAAAATGTTCAGTTAAAATTAGTATTGTATTGGTGTTTGTATTAAAATATAATGTATACCGGGTATATTTTTATTGTGTTTTAAGGTTTGTTGACTTTTGTACCTCATGTACTTTTGGTGAAAAGTGAAAATGTAATTATGTAGGTATTATTTATTATCAGGGCCCAAAGCATAACTTTATGTTCGTTGGCCGAAAATGAATTGAAGTTATACTTGTATGTCCAAGAAAAAATATTTGTATTTTGTATGAATGTAAGTATTTTATTATATAAATTTTTATTACTTACAAATATTTTGTACTCATATTATCTAGTTTCTATTTGTCTTAAGACATAATCAAATTATACACTCAGCAAAAAATATTTATTGGTTCGCAATTTTTCATTGTTACAATATTTTAAAATGTAAATTTGCTATTCAGCAATATCAAATTCTAAAACGTGAGTAAAAATTATCATAAAATTATATCAATGGCATATTTATTGGATTAGTATTCCTTGCTCCTAATCACTTACTCTGGTTGATTACCTTCTGTATAACCTCAGTCAGTGATCGTAATTTATGTACACCTTTTCCCCACTAAGACGATTCAGGTGCAGATTGTGGAGCAGTGTTTTTTTATGTACGGATGTGTCAATAAACCCGTCAGTTTGTGGGCGGTGTTGGGGGGGGGGGGGGGATTACTACTCTTAAAATATCACTTTATCTGTATGCTTGATAAAATATCCTTTGGTTAGCTCCCTCCGAAATATTCTTATACAACCTATGACGTGTAGCCTACTCCTTAGATATTTTACTTCCAACACGTTTGATTGCGTAGAGAAGGCGATTCTTCGAGTATGTGGCCCTTTCAGAATTAAATTATTATTATTAGTTACAACTTATGTTTATTTCGAGCCTCTTTGACTTCCAGTTCATACATAAAAGACGAACTACCAGTGATGCTTGACGTCACCAGTAGGGATAGCGTGAAGGAGCTCCTCATTTCGCCAGACGCGACTGGCATACACACGTATTTATATTGCAATAATAAATTACTAAATGATAGCTTATTTTTCGAAAATATGATTATGTTTTTTTACAAGTACGAATGCCAGGACATTTACAAATAACATCGTTTTTAAACATCACATATAAAAAAAGGAAGTGTAATCAAAAGCCATAAGCTGCAGGTCAGCTAAAAACGGAAACCAAACATTTTTCTAGCTCTAGCCTCATGTATATATGCTTAAAAACATAATACATTTAAAACACTAAAATTAATGCAATAACCTGCAATATTTTGAAGACAGATATTCAGCTACAAAATATTCTCCGATAGTATAAAAAGTTCACCTGTATATATAGTTGCAAAGAAAAATACAGTCCTAATGAGATATTAAATATAGCAAATAATACCGCTTTGCAACATAACGTCATGCTATTAGATGGTCAACGTTCAACTGTTTGTGTAATACACATACGCACACACCTGTGACAAAATGTGTAAAGAAATAAAATTTGTAGGAGCGCAAAACCTTTGTAGTACACAGTTAAAAATTATTATTATTTTTTTTTACGGGGGCAGGAAAACTACATTACTGGCCAACTTATTTGAATGTAGCGGTTAGCTGTGAACAAGCGTTCTTGGAAAAGAGACCAAATCTTGATAGTTTTGGCCACATAATCACCGCAGTAAAACATACAATTTGTATATCGTATATGTATAGTGCACCAAATTAATATTTATTATAATTACCTTGGGTTGCACTCGGTTACGTACGGGTTTCTAACTGAAATGTACGCTTTGTTGAGGATCGAGTAGTCTTGGATGGGTGTATGGGAAAGGGACAGAGAGGCAAACGGATTGGAAATATAATGCTCGCCGAGGAAGAGTACACCCTTCCCCACCCCCCTCTGCCTGACCGGTCGTAAACATGACACCCCGCTGGGCGATAAGAATTCTGAGAACAGCGTCCTCTTGCCCACCCCCCTCTTTTTTCCGCGCGTCGCTACATCGTTCAACCGTACTGCTAGTGCGCTCTGTTGAGGACAAAGATAACTACGCGTGTCTTTGCCCGCTAGCGAGAAACTCAGGATCTTAGCCTTAATGATGCACACCACACCTTCACTGGACGCAAGAAGTGGTGGGACACAAGTGTAAACATCGTCTGGACAGTATGTGGAGCACAGTCATGATAAAAATGTCATTTTATATTATTTTAAATATTGCAGTATAAATATGGATGTCTAACATGTTGACTCAGTGGCTACTGGTGGATGGATCAAAGGTCCCAGGTTTGATTCCCAGCCAGGTTGGGGATTTTCCATTAGCGGGAGAAACCATTCCTGGATCCAGAAGTGTGTGTTGTCCTTTCAACTCCACACTGCAGAAGGAAACAGCCAACCATCACCGGATCACCTTGTCCAGTCTGTCCCAGTCACACCATGGTCATCTCTCTGTGACGATGGCCACAGGCTGATCATCCATCATCATCAACATCCAATTATTAATAATCTATCGCACTAGCAGGATGATGGTAGTGCAGTCGTCAAATCATCGACGCAAACAGGGTTCGACTACCGCCAGGGTCACACTCGGATCTCCTACAAGGCGGAACCGTGACCAGTGCTCAGTGAGATTGTGGGGTTTCCCGGGGTTCCTTCTCGATCCCCCACCACTTGTTTCCTCAATACTCAACTCTCATCTCTCAGAGCTGACGAGATGTCTTATACCATAATCAGCCACCCGGAAATAGAGCAAATTCCTCTGTCGTCAGGCTGCCGCGTATCTGCTCTTCCAAGGTTACTTTTCCACTGGACGATATCTCGAGAACCTTTTTTTTTGTAGTTGTAAATTGGCCCTGCCTGATTCGCTTCTCTCCTAGCTGAGCGTCGGATGCTTATGTGTCCAAATAACTGTGGTTCTATCGTGAACACAGTGCGTGAGTATGAAGGCTTGCAAACAAATTATTCTGTGAAATTTCTGCACATCCCGCCATAGTACATTCATTACATATGTTTGTGGGTCATTATTAGAGACGGGAAAAAATTCGCGAATTCATTTCGCGATAGGCTAAAATACAAATCGTTATACCTTAGTGAGTGCTGCCTCTGCTATTGGCTCACAACCCACCTGGATGACTCTGGGCCAATGAGAAACACCCGACCAAAGCTTAATCGAATCACAGGCTGCTACGCTGGAACGTCCCACAAGACAGCAAGCAGCCAATAGTTGGTGGCATTTGACGGAGTGTACGTAGAACCGTGGAGTTCATCCTACAGGTCGTTGAACCCGCGAATGTTTCCTGTCGCTAGTCATCGTTGTGAGACAAGGTCAGAGGGTGGGGCCCACCTTGACATTGACCGGGAGCTCCTGCTGTGTCGCCTGGAAGGCCTCGACGGCGTGCAGCCAGCCCAGCACGGGGCCCTTGTCGTCGCTGGAGCCGCGGCCGTACAGCTTGCCGTCCAGCTCCGTCAGCGTGAAGGGGTCCGTGTGCCAGCCGTCCTGCCGCGCCGCCGGCTGGACGTCCAGGTGGCCGTACACGCACACCGTCTTCTTCCGGGGGTCTCGGCCCAGCGAGCCCAGCAGCACGGGAGGCAGCGGCAGCACCTCCCCGCCGGCCAGCGTCTGCGCACAGCACCCGGCACCCGCGCCTGCCGACACTGTCTCCTCAACACCTGCACCAGTGACACAGGGGTAGCCGCTCCGACATCCCAGCCCGGCCCAACTGTAGGGATTGGAGTTGCTGGCACAAACCCTCCCACACACACACTCAAACTCACACCAACACACACACAAAAAAAACAACACAAAGACATACACACAAAACTACGCACACACACAACCCCACACACACAGTTTTTCATTTTTATGTAAATAAGATCAATTTTTCCTTGATTCCTCTGAAGATTGGTAAAAAAAATGTTTTGACAATGTTAAGATTTGATTAGAAAAATTGTTTGAACGATTTATATTTGATCCAAATAAACGAAACAGTAGGTATTTGCAGAAGCTTATATCCATACGTAGGCCGGTATCTATATCTTGTATTGCTCTATGCTACCAACTTGCAAGCAAAGATCAAATCCACGCTCTGCTACCAATTTTGTAACGTGCGGCTGCGCTCGACATGACGTATTGTTACACCTGTACGTGGGGCGCGAGGGCTGACCTGCGTGCCCACGTCGCACAGCTCCACCTCGGCGCCCAGGGCCCGCAGCCTCTGCTCCGTCCACTGGACCATCCTCACGATCTCGTCCCGCTTGGCGGGCCACGCCGACACCGACTGGATGGCGACCGCCTCCTTCAGCGCGGCCACGTACTTGGCCTTGCTGGCGTCCACGTGGCTGGACGTCAGGGCAACCACAACCACGGCTCTTCATTGTTGTAACGCAAATGTCCCCTTAACATAGCTTTGGGAGGCTGTTGGATCTTTTAGTTTCGAATGTGAAAGAAAAACCAAAGAGATTTCGTCAATATATAAGTTCCTCTATATTTATTTATACTATTAATTAAGTAAACATAAATCAACAAAACATGATTTCAACAAACAGGTTCAAAAAAAAAAAGTAGCTTAATTTACATAATGTGTATTGCCAAAGCTATTAAAATTGTAAGTATTTAAAGTATAGGTTGACAAATAAATTAACTACAACATTTAAAGTATGGGCCGGCCCTAATTAGAATATTACTATTAGGTTTCATTTGGCATAGGTAAACAGAATCAGAAACAGTTGGAGTGTAACAAAAAGCATCCTGCATCTGTTTCCATCTGCCAGCTGTCATGTATCGCAAGTGCTCAAGGCTGGCCACACAAATATGCAGTAAAATTTCCTTGATCACATTTAAAAAAAAATGATTTACCTATTTTATCACTTTCTGAAAGATACGACGAAATACTGCCCCCCACCATTCCGATAGCTGGCCTAAAATTACATAGCAAAAATGGAAATTCGAACAGAAACTTGTATGCTTTACGTTATAATGTGCACTAAAACACTGTATGAAAAAAAAGATTAATTCAATCTGGACAACAGCAAACTGGACCGCAAAATTTTCCGTGAAAATCACTCTTGGGAGTTTCCATAATTTTCCCAGGATTTCAAGTAAATTCCCTGACCAATTCCAACTTCCTGACTTTCTCCCTGAATTTCTGGAATGTGGACGTCCTGGATAACAATTATGAACACTTGCATAATGTTTTACCGGTATTAAGTAACTCTTGGCAAAAACCTAATCAACACATTTCTAACGATACATAAGATACAAGAGAGCTATTATGGTAAATTTACATGGATAACCCATAAATAATAATAATATAAAATGAACTAAAAGTTTATGTAGCATGAGGGAATAAGCCTTAAGCCTATCTTCACTGCAGATGAAAAACCTCATATGACAAATTTTGCAGGTTCTTCAGGAGATTGAAAAAACTGCATCAACTAATCTTTATTTATTTTTTTTGTTGATAGTACTACAAAACTCAGCTTCTACTATACTTGATTACTGTAACTAGTACAGGAAATATTTGCTGATTTTTGTATGTAAAGGTTGTAAAATTCACCAAAAATGGACATAACTTCTGAGGTTCTTTATGTGCAGCGACGCTACGCTACGAATGGTGAGTCCCTCAGTCTCTGGTGTGTCTCTCCCCTCCCCTCCGATGTCACCAGGGCACAGTGTGTTGACCTGTCCCTACCTGTATGTTTCAAAAACCACCACCAGAGAGCTGTGAACACTAAATGTCATTTCAGGCATTTCTTTCTTCACTTGTTTGACTGAATTGTGTTTATTTGCACGTCACATTTTTTAATTCACCCCAGGCTACACTGTTTTGAAAGATTTAAGGGTAATTTTATCTTACAAGGGCAGGTAGCAAGGTCTCGTATTGTCTCATTCTTGACCAGGGGAAGGTCGCCTCTCGACTGTTAAGTACACAAATACCATTGGGCTAGATAGTGAAGCATACCCGAGATACAAGCTTAATTTTTGAAACTTTAAGCGACATAAGTACGTATACTAAACGTTATTCCATACTCAAGCAAACCCATAGCTAGTCTAGTCACTGGATAAAATCTTGCTGCATGCTTTTTCTTCTTCTTTTTCTTTGCTTCCTATGTGTGTGTGTGTGTGTGTGTGTGTGTGTGTGTGTGTGTATAAAAATGAAAATTTGGGTGAAAACAATATATATTTTGGCAGGAAAAATACTGTATGTATGTGTGTCTATATATACATAAATTTAAAAGGAAATATACACATATGATTTAATATTAAAAAATAAAGGCATCCACCTTAGTTTACCCTAAATATAAAATTAATCAGAGATCGGAATATTACAAGCACCTGGACCGGAATCATCATAAAAATACAGAAAACAATTATTTATATTAATTACAGCATGTTTTATAAATGCAGAGTTCTTGATGTTACAAGGTTTTTTTTAAGTTTCCATGGAAAAAGCAAAACTCAATTCACATTCATAAATATTTCTTACTTATCACACAATTTCGAAGTGCACGAAGCATATTGCAGATTGAATAATTGAATTTTTATACAATCTTCTCCTTGAATTGATATCCGGTTCTAGTTCAACTGAGAATTCACAATTTTGCAAATGCTTACTCAAATTTTGTACCTGATGGTAAGAATAAACATCTTCTGCAAACAGCATAGATATTCACTGATTTTCCTGAAAAACTGCAAAGAAAACAAATTATTTCTTTACAGGAGATGTTGGTAGTAATCATTGGCATCTTTCAAGCAGAAATGTTAAACTTTATTACAAGGGCTACCATCATTTCTTACTCTTGTCCTTTTTCCTGTACTTCTGAAGGGTCGGTCATATCAACGGGTGTATATTACAACATGATGATTTTTTCTTCTTCTGGTACACTGTGTGTGCTATGCATCAAAAATCACTCCTACCACGAAAACATATTGATGATCAACTGGGGGTTTGAACAATCGTCTACCGCCGTTCCAGGCTACAGAGAGATTCTACAGTGCGTGAACACACAATGTCAATAGAATACAGATAAATCTTATAACTTATAGGTAGGTGAGCTAGGGGATAACGCTCTGTCTCCTGATGTCGCTTAAAATTTCAAAAAGGCTTCTTTCTCGAGTATACTTCGCTATCTAGCTCATGACATTGTGCACCTAACAGTCGAGAGGCGACCTTCTCCTGGCCCAGAATTCAGATGGTCCGAGACCCGGCTACTGCCCTCTCCTTGTTAATATTGTAAATAAGAACATGTTCATGCTTGTACAAGTATTCAGTAAGCACAAGAAACAGCAATTGAAATAACTATTAGTTTATCATTATTCTAAAAGTTGCACATTACCAAAAGGTTAAATCTTTGGTATCGAGGAGAGGGCATGAACATCGAGCCGCCAATTATGACGTCCCTTTGCGAGAATAAAGCATTTCCCGAAAGCAATCTACCTGTCGAGGAGAAAACCCAGCTCTCAAACGTTCTATTGAAACATGCAATAGAAAAATAAAACACAACGTTGTAATTCAGTCATTAAGGCAGAGTGGCCCAGCCGTTAGACCGTCTATTGTGCGGGCGGGCGATTCAGGTTCAATTCCCCTTTGGTTACTTTTTCCCTTAATTTTTCATTGATTATTTGTTGATAACTTAAATATTCATGATTATTTATTGAAAATATGAGAAGAAAAAAAATTAATAAATTCCACAGTATGGACTATCCTATAAAATTTTACACCGTGCAATTTATTTTTCTAAAATTGTATTTAAAATGTTCAAAGTTTTTGTGCGTCAATTCCCTCACTATATTTCAAGAATGGAAAATAACACAGCACGAAGATGCTGTCAAAATACATTAATTAGTTCTTCATCAATTGAGTGCGCTAAAGTTTACTTAGGTACATGTTGAAATGTGTTTGGTATGCTGCAGAACCGATAGAACCACGAGTCACATTCCAAAATGTTGAAGAAATATGTTTCCCTCTATCTTTATTAAAAATAATTAAAACAATCGTTCATGCAACACTGTCGCTTTCATACTCTGCATGTGGTGCAAACAGAACATATGTATAACGTGTTTTCACAAGTATCATTCACAAGTTTCCGCCAAATCTGTAGAAAATGACTGTGACAGCGATGTGTTTAAAAATTAAATAATACTGTGCATTTAATAACAGCATTTTCTTATTTAAATTTACCTTCACCCTAACACTCAATGTTTGTAGTAAGAAATTATATTGTTAAATAAATAAATAAATAAACAAACATGAACGTTCAGATTGTAGGAAGGGAAAAAAAGTACCCATCCTAGTATTGAAGCCAAGTCGCCAGCATGGTAGCTCTAACCACTGGCCCACACTGCCTTAGCGATTCTGAATGTAATGTTACATGTATATGAGGGGGGGACACAAACAAAACCAGACTGGGAACGTGCTGCCATTTGTAGACGTAGTAGAGAGAACGCCTGCTAGATGGGGTTGGTTGATACTTTCACTAAACAGCTGCCCAGACGGCATCAGTGTGTACTTAACCTTTGATCGTAATATTGTTTTTCTCTTACTGTTCTCGTGTTCCGCTTGCGAAGTCGTTATGGCAGATTTAAAAGAACAAAGAGTGTGTTTGAAATTTTGTTTACTGCTTGAAAAATCTGCAACGGAAGCTTACCAAATGGTTCAACAGGCTTTCAAGGAGGATGCTACAAGCCACACATAAGTTTCCAAGTGGTTTGGGTGCTTTAACCGTGGTGAAAAGAGTGTTGAAGACCATGCTTGTTCTGGGCGTCCTTATACATCTTGAAATTATGGAAACGTTGAAAAAATCCACCAAAAATTTAACAAGAATCATCGTTTCACGATCGGCGAAATTTCAGAAGCGACAGGAGTGAGTTGGAGCTTGTGCCAGCGGATTTTGACTGAGGATTTGCAAATGAGACACGTTGCCACTAAATTTGTTCCTCGCCTTCTCAAACAGGATCAAAAACATTCGACTGAATTTGAGCCAGGACTTGATAAAAGAAATTGAAAGTGATCCAAACTTTTTGACCATAGTCATTACAGGTGACGAGAGTTGGTGTTATGGGTATGACCAAGAAACCAAGCAAGCGTCACACCAGTGGAAGACTCCCAACTCCACCAGACAAAAAAAAGCAAGACAAGTGGGGTCGAATGTTAAGATGATGATCACTGTCTCTTTTGATGTTCGTGGAATTGCGTACCGGGATTTGTTCCCCCTGGCCAGACTGTTAACCAGCACTTTTATTTGGAAGTTTTAAGAAGTTTGCAAGAGGATGTGCGGAGGAAAGGCCCGGAACGTTGCTGATCAGGTGACTGGGTCCTTCATCGCGACTACGCCCCCGCACACACGGCCTTACGAGTGAACCGCTATTTGGCCTCTCAGGGGTAGTCTGTCGTTCCCCACCCTCCGTACTCACCAGACCTAGCCCCGTGCGACTGATTCCTGTTCCCGAGAATGAAGAAAAATCTAAAAGGGAAGTGTTTTTATGACAAGGAGGTAGTAAAAACAGTTTCACAAAGGGCAATCACAAAGTTGAAGAGCTCCAGAAGTGTTCAAACAGTGGGAAAAAAGACTTGACAAGTGCATCGCATCTAATGGAGAGTAATTTGAAGGCGACTGAAGGAACTTTGTAAAAAAGGTTTTAAATAAATTTTTTATGACAAAAATCCAGTTTTTTTGGGGTCCCCCCCCTCCCCCCCCAACCCTCGTAAGTTGCGCCTCTTTACTGATTGGCTATTTCTCAAGAACAACTTAGAGTTGGGTTTTTTCCTTTACAGGGTAGATTGCCATTGAGAATTACTTTACTCTCACAAATGGACGTCTAAAAGGCATCCTGAAGTTCACACCCTCTCCTTCTAAGAGGAATTAATAACAAAAATCTTGAAATTTATAATTTTATTTCTATAGTTACATTTTTAGTTATTTAATCTAATTTCTTGCATGTCAATGCATAAATGATATTTTCTTTAGGACATTTTGTGTTATAGCACGGTGTCTGCATATGTACGGGAGAAAATAACTGACTTTTTCACACAGACACTATAACTGTCATAATAATCACACTGTTTGAGTGTTGTCTTCAAAACGAGCTCACAGCAAAGGTCGCAGGCTGTAGCCAATATGTGGAAACCTAAGATGGTGAGGCCCTTAATTATAGCTCGTGTGGGTTCTTTCATTTTAACTTTTGCACAACTCATACATTTTCTTTTAGTTCTTACATTCTTCTTCTGCCGTGCGACAAGCGATCAAGGGACCAAGAGCACAAATCAGAAAGCAGAGTCCCACTGACGATCTCAGCTCTGCCTTCACTGTGGAGCCCTTGTATCATTTTTATAAAGGGACCAAGGAATTTCAACCTTGTATGAGTGAAAGCTTTACACCAGGATAAAACTGAGATTATGTTTTAGCGAACTATTACAATGAACTATTAAACAGGAAAATATTATAAAGGGGAATGTGTTTTCAATGTACAAAAGAGAACTTTCAATAAAATTCAATTTCCTTAACCAAATACATTTAAACTACAACCCCATTAACTATAAAGTGTAAACATAAAATAATAAATCAATACATCCAAGAAAAGAATTACCTGAAAACTTTCTTCAGAGCATCTGGCAAAGACATGATGATAAGAAGTTATCTGCAAGCATACAAACGTATTACAGAATCTTTATAGTGTCAATGGCAGCTCTTTAAAGATTAACTTGGCAATCCTCTGCAGGCTTTGAAGCGATCACCAGCGCCAATCGATCACCCTGGCGAAGTGACACACAGTCGCGGTGGTACGCACGTGATCCCGGGACTTGTGATTGCCTGACTGTTATCTCCCGTGATAGGGCGGGATCAGTACACAGCAACAGCAGACACGCTGGTGAGATAAGACTGCAGAGCAGCCAGTGACGACTGGGCCAAAAGCTGAAGTGATGGAAAAGGCTGAAAGAAATGCCTAAACCAGTGGTTCCCAAACGGTGGGTCGCGACCCACCAGTGGGTCGCGGAAGGGTTACAGGTGGGTCGCGACTCGATCCCAAAACTATCAGAAACCATCGAATAAACCATCAGAAAATATAAAAAAAATCGAAATAAATCGAATTGTGTGGAAATACATATCTATTGTTAAATAAATAACTGTTTTGCTACAAAGTGCTTATATTTTGTCAACCATTTTCCAATCAGTGCACAAATTGTTTATCAATAATCAATCGGTATTTTAAAAAAAGCATATATATTTGATAGTAGATTATATATACATAAGGAAGGGTTTTTACTCCACCATGGACCGATAGACCGTGGAGATATTTCTATAAGGAAAGGTGGGTCGCCAGCTGAAAAAGTTTGGGAACCACTGGCCTAAACTATGCATGAACAGAGTGCAGTCAAACTAAGAATCATTACAGGGCACCTTCATGATTTTTTCTGCGACAAATCTGGTCTTGATATTACCAGTCAGAAAGATAACAGAAAAGACATGCAGTGTTTAAAATTTGATGAAAACATTATGACAGTAAAGAAAAAGATTTATTTTCTCTTAGAAAAAACTCTTCTTATTGTAACACAAATTTAAAATAAAAATTAATTTCAGTAGAGTTTCGATTAAAGAGTTAATGTGGATCACTGCAACCTCAAATAAGCAAAATATGAGATAACACAGAAAGAATAAGTAAATTGTGTTTGCAGTAGGCCCTGCGGTATCATGTTTTGAGGTTAAGTTTTCCCACAACTTTTATTCTGTGTGTTTTCTTTCTCGTCATCCATTATTCGCCCAGTCAGTAAATTACATCTCCAGATATTTTATTTTTTTTTATATTTTTTTTTAGGGTTTCGACAACAGTTAGATCATTTCCTAGGTCCTCAAGCAAAGGTTTGAAGAGTCTGCCAGTAATGGCGCTGTTGACTGGCTCTGGTGATACGGAACCTCCGCTCGATTACTGGAGACCCTACAATATTTTACTATCAAGTAATCAGAAATTACTGTACAGTGTGTGTCTACATGCCAGCTGGTTATTTGCTACACCTTTGCTTGTGTTGACTGCACAGAGCTGTATGCCTAGTGTGCAATGGATGATTATTCACACACAGTTAGCAGACGGCAAATGTCAACGATGCTCTGCAACGACAGAGCAAACTGGCGCAGTGGTGATGCACTGGACTGGCGCAGTGGTGATGCACTGGACTGGCGCAGTGGTGATGCACTGGACTGGCGCAGTGGTGATGCACTGGACTGGCGCAGTGGTGATGCACTGGACTGGCGCAGTGGTGATGCACTGGACTGGCGCAGTGGTGATGCACTGGACTGGCGCAGTGGTGATGCACTGGACTGGCGCAGTGGTGATGCACTGGACTGGCACAGTGGTGATGCACTGGACTGGCGCAGTGGTGATGCACTGGACTGGCGCAGTGGTGATGCACTGGACTGGCGCAGTGGTGATGCACTGGACTGGCGCAGTGGTGATGCACTGGACTGGCGCAGTGGTGATGCACTGGACTGGCGCAGTGGTGATGCACTGGACTGGCGCTCCGCAGGTTCCTGAGCTCAGTTCTCGTGGTTCCCCTGAGCCCTTCCCTAACTATCCTGTATTGTTTTGCTGTGTGTGTACATCTCTGATATACTCACTGTAAAAAAAAATAAATTAATAAGAGCCCTAAGGAGACCAATTTTTTTTAATGTAATGACTGACGTGATGAAAGTAAAAAAACGGTTATTTTTTTATTTTATACAAATTAAAATAAGATTTTACATGACCTGATAACTACGTAGAGACTACAAATTACATTTCTCAGATTTTCACAAATTCACATAAATGTCGCCAGGGGCGAAGCGAAAATTTATTAAATTGTCCACCATAGGTTTATAGTATTTAATGTTTAATTTAATCTGTTTTTAATCTGACAGCCTAAGAAATGCTACAATTATACGACTTAAACTTGGTGAAGAACGACCATGGGTGAAGCGACAGCCAGAGTTCTTACACTCGTATTTAAGCCATTCTCCCTGTTCTCCCTGTTACACCTGTATCTGGCAAGGTAAAAGATGTACTAAAATACACTTCTTGATCAAAACACATTGCAACCAACATACATATGTGCACAAATGACTATAACATGTTTTCCTGTACAAAATACAGTTTGCACTGTTGCCATTCTAACACACTGCGAAACCTACAATGCCAGTCTTAAAAAAAATAAATGTAGGATTTCTTGGCTTCTGGGTTGTAGACGCATCGAAGGCAAAGATATCACTGATGTTTCGGTCGACGTTGCAGTCCCCATCATCAGGGAGCAGTTAGATACCTGGCAATGGCGACTGTAACGTCGACCGAAACATCTATGATATCTTCACCTTGAACGCAGCTACAACACAGAAGCCAAGCAACTTCAGACAATGGCCATGAAAGCTTTGCTATCTTTAATAATAAATATAGTTGTCGGTTCAAACTTTGCAACAATAAATTAGTGATTGTGATCAGGCGAAAGATATTATCATTGTGATTCACAGTTTCTTGTATCCCTTGCGCTTATTTAATATTACCAACGATCAGATAATGATTATAAACTGCAAAAAATTTATTACTAAAATACATTCCACTTAAGACATTAAGATACTAAATAGGATGAAAAATCACTGATACATACATAAGATAAAGTCAATATTTCTGAGTTTTATACGTTCTCCAGATTGTTCCTGTTTATTAACAGCAATAGTAACATAAAAATGAATAAAGATAAAACCACATATAAAACTAGTTTTGGAATAAGCTTCTCTGTAGCAAGCATATATATATATACACACAGACACACACAAACACAAAAAACACATACAAACTAACATGATAACACAAAAACATACAAACACAAAAACATCCAAATAAACATGCAAATGCACACACGCTGCAGCAGTGACTAAGATCTCGTCTAAAAAGTATATTAAAATAGTTTCAATATAGGTAATTCAAGTTCATAAACCAAATACAGTATGTCCATAAAAAAATGTACCAGTTATAAACTTTAATAGTATCAACTGTAAGTATTGTAGTGTTAGTTCAAGGTCTCAAAGAATAATTCAAACCATTTTAGATAAGCACATGCACAAATTCTGCTTTGTTGTTTTCTTGCTTGCAGCATGAAAAAATGGCTTGTTTCGCCTATTAGTAGAGGGTGAACCTGTAAACTTTATTTGGCAACAGGATGGAGCCCCTCCACATTGGAATCTCTTTGTACGAGAGTGGTTGAACGTCGAAGTCCCTGACCGTTGTATTGGTCGTAATGGTCGAGACGACAGAGCTCTATTTCGCTGGCCTCCACGTTCACCTGACATAACACCATGCAACAATTTTCCTTTGGGGCTTTATAAAAGATAGTATCTACGTTCTACCGCTACCTAGTAATATGCCCGAGTTGAGACACAGAACTGAAGAGGCTATTGCTTCCATTACTCCGGACGTGTTAACCAAAGTGTGGGAAGAATTGGACTTTATGTTGGATGTGTGCCGTAAAACTAAAGGTGCACATACTGAACAACTGTAAGAAAAACTAGGTAAGTTAACCTTCAATTTGATGTGTGATTTGTTGTCAATAGTAAAAATGAAACTGAAACTGGAATTTAAAAATGAATTACCTAGTGGTCAAGGTCAACTCACGCCCCAATCCAGTTGAAAGCCCCTGGACACAATCGGCTCGACTGGCGACCTATTAACGATTGCACTGAACCACAGGATGTCAGATTAAAGACAAGAGCACCAACTGTACAAGATACCCCAAATAGATGATATTGATTGTCATTAGTATCTGAACAAATAACTTGGGGGTAAGTCCATTTATTAAATGTGCATAAAATAAAAGAATTTTGTTCTGAAATGAAATTGTTTAATAATATGTGGAACTGTCTCAAAATAGTGGCTATCCTAACCAGTAAATTAAGTGACTTCAAAACTTTGAAGCAAACTATCTAAATAACTCAATTACGTGTAAGAACTAAGGGCGCCACTTTTATTAACTTGCCATGGAACAAATGCAAGAATCACAAAATTACAGCACTCATGTATATTTCTTTGGAATGAAAATGATACAACTCCAAACATACTGGAAGACTTCACAGAAAATTATTTAATGAAGCATCAGTCTGAAATCATGCAGACTCACTGGCGTTCATAAAGTGTTACAATTTTCATTGCAGTAGTAAACTAGAAATTTGGTCAATTACAACATATTTGCTATGCAAACGTAAAAGATTCATTGAACCATAATAAAGACAAGTTTGTATGCATTCAATGAAACCATTTTCAATAACTTGAAGACAAGGCTCCTGTTTCATTTTGATTTTTTTTCCACTACTTTTCTGATGGTGCAGCAAGCCAATTCAAAGGCAGATATAAAGTATGTGATCTTCTTTTGCGGTAAAAAGACTTTGGCTTCCCAGCTGACCACAGTCACTTTGAGACGTCCCATGGAAAAGGGCCCCATTATGGCGTTGGCGGAGAAGTAAAGATCCGAGCTTCAAAAAAAAAAATTGTAGTAAATGGAGCTCAAGATTTTACAAATGCTGCTGCCAAATGAGTAAAATTTATTATTACATTGTATGTTCCTGAAACTAAAATACCAGATCTTGATTGTAAGCTACAGCATCGTTGGAGAAGTTGTCACCTAGTGCTCAGACTCTGGTGCCAGCTTTGCTATTAATAAATCCAGTGTTTTCTGGACGGGAGAGTAATGACGTATGTCTCGAAATTATTAAGGATGTTAACACTATATTACCAGGAAACACTGAAAACTTCTCCAGAAAAATTGTCACAAGAAAGTATTAGTTTGGAAGTTGAAAGCTCTAAACTATGCCAAGGAAAATTTGAGCTCTTGCAAAGTTTTTTTGAGAAGAACTCCATGCTTTGTTAGTAGTGTAAAATTATAGAATTATTTGTCTCAAAGTGATTTTCGAGTATTGGGATTGAAGGCAATAGACAACAACGGAATATATTTGGAATAGACAACAAAGGAATATGATGAAAGTGACATATTTACAGTTTCAAGAAGTGATGTGTTGCTTTTACTCCCTGATCCACTAATGGAATGTTGAATTGGTACCTAGCGATAAGGTTATTCACAAGTTTAACTATACTACTGATCTAAATAAAGCTTAATCTGCTTCTAAAATGATTTTGATCATTTTGCGTTGTAATATTAACCATTTATTACGCCCTTAAATTTTTAAACACTAATGGGACAAAATTTCCTTTTGTGATGGTAATTGAAGTGTTTTCATAACTGAAATATGTAAGTAAAGAAAATAAATAATTTTTTTTTTTTGTTGTATGTGAAATTATGTACATACCTGGAATATTAAGCATGCAGAGCATTGTTAAATTAATGTTTTATTCAGAGGTAAAAATATCACCTTGAATAGAGAACAGTATGTCTTTTTCCTGTCCTTCTGTGACATTATACATTATAATTTTTATAAATTAATTCTACATAAATTAAAAAGCAAACCTGATGTTACAACCATTCCTATATACCCACATTTTTTTTTTCAAAACATTTTTCTATTCAATATTTATAATACTCAGGAAATTTATTACGATTGAATTGTAAACATACCGTCCTTCTATGACAAAACAAATCTGTGGCCTGACCCTTAATGGGGTTCGCAAGATATAAGTGAATTTGCTTATTTTATTTTTTTACACATCCAAAAGCACAATCACATGAAAGTGAGACATTGACAATACTTATGAATATCCATTTTATTTTGTTTCATAAAATTGCAAGCGAAATTTACAAATCAAAACAAATATTGAACAATTGATTCAGAAGCATTATCTAACAAGTGAACTGTCAGTTGCATTACAAAAAACCTAACATTTGTAGTAAACGTAACTCATCTTTCTACAAGCTTTCAGAGTTTTTGTGAAGTCAACTGTTAGGTTGGAAACACTTCAGTAATAAAGTTAACATTAATCATTTGATCTGTACCACTTCTCACTAGCGAAGCTACCGTTATTTTTAGAAACACACTCCATGTACAGTCACAAAGCCATTACATACATAGATAGGCACGACTCAACCAAACTAACCTAGGATGGGACCAGCGGTCATGTCATCCAGTGGCGTAGCCAGGATTGCCCCCCCCCCCCCCCCCCCCTATTAAAGTGGGGGATCCGGGGGTCCTCCCCCGGGTAAATATGGATTTTGAGGTGTAAAATAGTGCTATTTTAGCAGTTTTTGGTACTTAAATTTAAATATTGTAATGGTAAAATTTTTATTAATTTTAATATGAAATTTGTTTGAGTGATGAATAAGCAATTAATTAAAGATTTGGTGCTAGGGGGGGGGGGTGTTTAAACCCCTAACACCCCCTCCCCACGGCTACGCCCCTGATGTCGTCTACAGTTCTGCCAATGAAATGCACAAGCTGCACAGGCCATACAGGAAACTGCTCTCTCGAGGCATCAAGCCTCCTTCAAACCACGGTTCTCAGCACATACAAATGAAAGCCATACAACATTCCACTTTCTTACACTCAATTTGAACCAAAAAAGTTATAACATCAAAGAACTGAAGTCCAGCAAATCTGCACATCTGACTGAGACTTTACCACAGACAGGGTGTCTACTAGATCTAGTAAATTAAATTCCCTGATTTTTCCAGGTTTTCCAGGTCTAAATCGGAATTTTTCCAGGTTTTCTTTAACACAATTACGACATTCCAAGAAACTGAAAAAACTGCATCATATTACACTGACAGGTTTCAAAGTATTTCAACTTACTTAAATTAGTAAAAAAAATTACCTTCTTCCAGACGTGGCCAAAGTGACTCAATTGATGGCAAATAAAACATGCTGCTACAAATATTTCACACACTTCCTTTTGCAAAAAACATTAGTAAAAGGAAGCTCCCATCAATTTTGCAGTGACTCAACTTTTGCGTCTATTGCACTTACTTCAGAACGAGCCAAATCCAACATTCGAGCCTTCTTCAACTGCAATGCCTTGATCTCCTCTTCAACTCTTCTTTTTTCTGCCTTCTTCTTGTCTGTAGCTTCCTTTTCTTTTTGTTTTGTTTGCAGGGCTTCCTTACGCCTACAACTAGCATTTATTACATACTGTAACATGGACTTGGTGATATCAAAATGCTCTACACCTCCAGAACGTTGAACAAAGTCATACATCTGTCTTTGTGCGATCAGTATTTCTTCCTGCAAGTTTTCAGTCAGCAGATTAGAATTCACTGAAAATCCTCTTTCCAATGATGCATTTCCATGGAAAAGTACCAACACCATCCTCACAAACTTTAGAAGGCCTGTTTTGGCAGCTACTGTATGTGCCTTATGAATGAGCATCCACAAGTGATCAAGGCGCCCATCTTCTCAAGAAAAAGACGAGAACAGTGCTTCAGAATCTTGCGAGGAACATACCAACTCATATGATTGCTCAATGTTATCAGCTTCTTGTCCTGATAGCCACCTGTTTTGAAGACAACATTCTAAACTGTACTTCACACGCTGTTTCCTCACACCCGAATTTAAAGCCACAGATGGACATCAGCAGGAAATTCCCTTGGTAAGATTGTACTTCAGGGGACTTTTGTCTTGAAGTTTTTTTACCATAATCTTTAGACAAGTCCTATCATTTTTCTGTAACAGGACAGACTTTTCTGGTACTTTCTTTTTGTTGATGGCATGGCGTACTGCATAACCCAACTTGATATTGTTAGCAGTCAATAGATTTTCCTGGTTATCTACATCCAATTGAGATACATTGCGTTTCTCCCTAAAGCTCTTCAGTACCTCTGGTTTCAAAAATTTTCCTGCCAAAGCTAATAAAATGTCTACCAGTGAATTATAGAGAAAAGGTGCCATGGGTGCTTCACTTTGGAACATTGTGAGAAACAATTCCAGCTCTGATGCCAAAAAGTGGAAGAATGTCAATTTTACTTCTAGAAGATTATCTTCAAGAGCACTTTTCAATACACTGAAAGAGAGAGATGAAATAGAAACTTCACTAACAAATTTCTTTAGGTGGGGTAACGTTTTCATGGCACGCTCAGCAACTGCAGTATTCCATCTGATTGCACAAAATTTTTTGGGAAAAAGCTCTGATCCAGTTATTCTAATGTAATCTGCCCTCCTTGCAGGTACATGCTTAAACAAATAGTAACTGTGCCTCAAAAAACTAACAACGTCCCATTGTGTAGCAGAAATTCCAGTTTTGAAAGCACCATGGACCGTATGAAGCCCACAGCTACCAATTTCTAGCAACGATGGCGAATCTTCACCAAAAGTGTCTGTGATATGTATTTTCAAAGCTAACAAAAATGTCCAGTTTACGTTGAGGGCATCCATAGATACTTAAAATTAAATGCACCTGTCGGAATAATCTGAACGTGGAAAGCACATGCTGCAGCATGTCACGTCAGCAGGATAACAGACCAGCTTGAACCAGTTTGTATCAAGTGATTTGTTGCCCCTTCCAAATCCGATGGTAAATAAAAGAAAATGGACGTGGGAACTGTTCGTTATTTGCCATTCAAAAATAAAAATGGGAGGGGATACACATGATGCTACGTCAATGCAAGCTGATTAATAAACAAAAAACGTATTGCCAACTACAACCTACCAAACAAAAATTCACTGAATTTAAAAAAAAATTCCCTGATTTTTCTCTGATTACAATATTCCCTGATATTTCCAGGTTTTCCAGGTTTTCCAGGGTCAGTAGACACCCTGCACAGAAAGGGGATTTACAGTAGTTAGGGATTTCCCACAAAATAGGAATTTTTAAAAAATAATTAGTTTATTTATTTCCTCCTCTTTTTACACTTCTGACTACAATATACTAATCTATTTAATTTTAAAGGACTGTTTAGCTAGGTATAATTTACAACTTATTCTGATAATTTCAACGATAAGATCTTGATTAGTATATAATTATTTGTTCCCATATATCACAAGAAACACATTAATGAGCAAATTACTGCTGTTATTAGAGTCATAAAGATATTCTTTTTAAAAACACGTTAAAAATATTTTTTTTTTAACCACTTGATTTAAACCGTGGTTTAAATCAGCCAACCCTGATTCCAACATAATTAATTATGGGATTTTTTTTCATATTTTTACATATCCCCTCGCTGGATATTTACTCAGCATATTGATTAAAGTGGAGAAACTCTTTCAACCAATAGGGCACATTTTACAGCATATACTTAAATCATAAAAAAAAAAAAAAAAAAAAAAAAAAAAAAATATGTAATGTCCAAAGCTGCAGTTTTGTATGGCACCTCACAGGTAATGAAACAGAGGGCAGCTCTAAGCTGTTGGTGACATGCACATGTTTATGCAGAAAATATCTCTCCCTGTATGCCTATTCTTGATCAACTATCGGGTTTTATTTTTTTACTAAAAAGAAAAACCACTGCAAAATTTTTATAATTACTTTTGCATGACAAATAAATTTAGAAAACACTTTAATAACCATTAAAAAGTCATAGTGTAATTACAACTATATACACTACAGAATCACAAATTCAAACACCTGCAAAAGCAACTATTTTGACGTTTTTATTGAAATGCCATCATTGATAAATTTTCCGCATATTCTGGCCTGAGACCTCTTCTGTCGCTAAGTACTTATGAGCGGAGACAAGATTTTGTGGTTTTATTTTCAGATTTTTAATGAAATCTGTTTATTATAGAGATAGTATATTACTAAACTTAAAATAAATATGTTAAATATTTCTATGTTTGGAAAAAGTTCTAAAGTCATAATGTAAAAATGAGTAACCAATAACAGTTGCAAGTTTAAGAATAATAATTTTTTTTTTTATTAAACTGTGGTACAAACATCATGTTGAAAAATGTACTTTCAATGAATTTAATATTTAAAAGTTTAGGTATTTGTCTTTGAAGATAAGTTTTGATTGGAACTGCTGATTAGTTTCATAATTTTAATAGCACTTCGGTGCTTTATGGTGTGTTAACTTGACTTTCGTGTTATATAGTGTGTGTTGACAGGCTTTATTGTGTTAACTACGGTGATTAATGTGAATAGGACTAGAAATAGACAGATTGATCTAATTGTTCTAATGTTCAACAAACTCTGCTCATTAATACTTATTTTAATGGTTTAACATAATATCCATTATTAGAAATTTGTAATATAACTTTAATGCTAGCTAATGTAAAACACCTAGATCTTATATTGTACATATATTAGAAATAGTGTATGTAATCATAACCTACATGTATTTCATAAATTTTGTAACCATGTTGACAAGCCCTATATTCAGAGAGCCACTGCTCATCAAATGAGTCTATTGGGTGCTAAGAAAATAAATAAATAAATAAATTTGGTTTTTTTGCAATTATAATCTTGTCCCTACTAATATGTAGACCTACAACAAGTACTTTTAACCTCCAACTAGGATACACCAAGTATTTAGTAAGTAGTAAGAAATTTATTGGAAATGTGGTAATGAGAGTAGTAGTCACAAGAGAAATTAAAGTTTGTGTTTGTTTACACTTGACGTCGACCGGGGTTTTGCCCCTTCAAGCCTGGCCGACTCCGCTCCCACTGCGGTCCCGTGGCATCCCTAACCACTCCTCCTGGCACCTGCAACACTGACACGCAAGTGTACGAGTGCCGCGTGACGTGTGTTTGAATGGCGCTCCACAGACTCCCACGACCCCTTACATAATTATGAATTAAACTATAAACCTTTATTTTTTATCCTAAGCATTTCGTGGCACTGCAAATCGGCAGAGAGGGTTTTGTTTAATAAATCTTATATTTAATTTTGCATGAAATAAAGATGGCGCCGGACATTCCTGAGGCAGACCCGAGTCCGGTCGAAACTGGCCGTGTTTGAATATTAATTCTTAAATTACTATAAGTTTTAATCATTCTAGCCGCGAGAAAGTGCCCAATAATTGTACAAGTGTTTTGTGTTTCGTTTTTAATAACTAGAGACCGGAAAAATTCGCGGGTTCAATGACCTCCAGGATAGACTCCACTATCCTCTACACACTCGGGAAAATGCCAACTGTTCATTGGCTGTTGACTTGTGAGTCGTCTCGACTGGGAAGCCTGTGATTCGACACTTCTATGAGTGAGGGTCTCTAATTGGCCCTCATTACTCCAGATTAACAGTGAACCAATGTCAGAATCAGCACTATGGTATAATTATTTGAACTGTAGCGTTTCACGAAATGAATCCGCAAATTTTTCAGGTCTCTATTAATAACCCTTGGCATGCCATCATAAAAACGTAATGGTAGTTTGGTTCGGTGGGAGAGATGCCACATGGCCCGTGCAGAGCATTCGCTCACCCCAGTCCTCAATCATGACCGGCCGAGAGCAGACGCGCCAGCACCCCGGGAAACTCACCGCTAGGATTTAACCATAAGTAGTGATCCATTCATGTTCTTAAGTATTTAAATATTTTCACGTTTCTCCTCGGGGCTACTCTCGGCCGACGGGCTGTTTAAATAATTATTCTTGTTACTCTCCGCGGGTATTTGATCACCCTTACGTAATTCTTGTGGGACTTCGTGTGGGGACCCCACCGCAACATAAACTGGTTCGTGCTTCGAGCTTTTTAACTGTTTAAAGCACTCTAGCCCAGACCTCATACTGAATTAATTTAATGGTACGGTGCAGATAGTAGGTAAATATGGTACTGCGATTGTAGTAGTGACAGGGGAAGTGAATGAAACTGTTGTTTTTTGTGATATTGAATGAATTAAATGGTGGAATGGCTGATATTTTTGGCACAGAATTAATATTGTCAAAGGGGAAAAAAAAATATATCGTAAGTAAGAATAAATCGTAAATAAGTCGTAAATAAATCGTAAGCATCAAAACTTACGGGGGGGAGAAAGTCGTAGCTCTTTACATAGAAACAACTCGCTTGCTGGCTTCAACTGCTCTTAACTTCATAAAATACTTTACTGTACCTAGGATCATAGGTTCGTCATCCCGTACAGGATGTCTGGTGAGAGCTGAACTAAGGAGATTTTGCAAAATAACATAATACTAAATTAAAATGATTTTATTCTTAAAGTCAAATAAAGTAAAATCAGTCTTGACGAACATTGACACAGCAGGATTAAAATTTATAACACCGATCTCTTCATTACTTCCTGAACTACTGATACTGAACGCCTTTACAAGAGAGAAAGAGAGAACTTCACTAAACTCTTCCCTAATCCTTCCGAATACCTCAAATCATAATTTCTACTTAACATTAAAACAAAGATAATTCCATACTCACATTTTCCAAAAAGCCTTTCTTGATCGATTACTTAAAACTAATGTAGGGGTCTCTCCTGCCCTTAAAACCCCGAACGACAATTACATTTTAAAAACTAGGACTCTAACTAATCGTGACCTCTGACGAGAGACCTAGCTCCCGCCAGTCAGCTTGAAGACGATTACATGACGATCTAAACTTAAACTACATTACGAACTAAACTACTCGTTGCCTCAGACGGCGACCATAGCCTCCGCCTGAGTGAGCCCCGAGCTACCACTCACTTGCGCTTAAATTCGCGCGCCCTGCCGCGCCTAGCAATAACAAACCCTCGTTATTGAAGCCAAATTTACTAAACAACTAACTAGAACATCTGGGAAGGCTACCCCCCTCTTCCCCGACGTGCAGGCCACACCGCGCGGCTTGTTACGACAGCGCGCCCCAGTAACTGCGGCCCGTGGCTGCGCCAGCGCGCGGCCGAACAAACAAACAAACAAAAATCTGCAAGCCCGCAGCGCGCCGCGCCGGCCCCGTGCCCCAATTACATGGTCACGCCACTTGCGCTGACGAGTGAACAGAGCAGCCAGCCCAGAGTCCCGTCAGTTAAGTCCCTAAATTTGATTTCAACAACCCTGCAAAATTTCGAACCGCGACAATATATACAAGAGTAATATTGACAGAAAATGAATAATTCCATAAAGCCTGGAAAGGTAAGTGGGTTTTTATGGATTTTAGGTGTTTTATTGATTTGTAGTTATTTGTGTAAATTTTGTTTCCTGTGTTAGATGAGAGGTGTGTTGATTATTATTAGGTAGCGAAGTAAGGAGAAATGTTTGTTTCCTTTGGTAGGTTAGTTTTACTCATGTTGATATAATAACAAAGCTAAATGTTTGATGGGGATAGGTCAGCTAAATAAATTTTTTTTATAATTTTACACAGCAATATGGTATGGATAATAAGTCATCATCAAAGCTGTGCTCAAGTAATCAAGACTTGTACATTGCTGTGGTACAAGCATGGGCATATAGCATTCTGGATGGGGAACATTAAAATGGTTCTTCAGCACAAGATATGTTACTTGAGGAAAATACATTAGGTACCTAACTGAAAGTAATAGTTATGTCTTTGGTACCGTGTTCTATACTAAAATAGGTAGAGCCCACGTCTACTTTAAGATGCCCAAGTTATAATCATATTAAAATATAATAAACAACTGGATTATAATTACATTTGATTTTCATTGTTAAAATACCGCTTAATTACATGTTAATTAATGACAGTTTTTTAATATCGCTACTAATGTTACAATTTTAGTTACTATTGTATTTTGAATTAAACTACTTTTAATCTCATAGTTTAACATAATTAACTTTAAAACAACTATGTAAAAGTAAAAGTAAAAATTTTAAATATAAATTAAAAGAATATCTTATCTCAAAAACATTTTATTCTGTTGATGAATTTTTAAATTGTATTGATAATCATAACTTGTGTGTTAACATCTGAATTGTATATATATATGTATATATATATATATATATATATATATATATATATATATATATATATAATAGTTATGTTATGTGTATATTCGTGTGTTTATGTATAAAATATCTTTGTGTACGGACATTTTAATATTATATGTGTACAATACATGTATGCTCTATCCCTTTAATTGTGATATGTGTATATAATCATGATATTGTTTATAACTTTTATCTTACTATGTTATAGATTTATTTTTTATTTTGTATTGTATTGTATATACTGACATGTTCTACACCATTGAGCATTTGCTCATTCATGGTCGACGGAACGTAACTATAAATAAATAAAATAAATAAAATATGGATAATAAAGGCCAACTCAAATATAAAATGTGTAAAAATTTCATGTTACTTGTAATTCTTTAATTGGTGAAAATAGTTTAGGTTTATAAACCAGACTATATTTTAATGAAATTGTGGCTACCTACTGCCCAGATAATAATACAATAAATTGATATATCAGATCAACAGCTGCACACGCCTAAATTAATTACGCTTCAGGCATTTATATTGAACGAAAACGGACAATCATACAATGACGTGAAAAATTTATGGGTCACTTGTATTCCACGCGTGCGGTAATAGACGAAAAATGATTCAGGAACCAAACCAAATCTCGTAAAGTAAACATGACAACTCACCGGTCACGCGCCCTAGTATTCACAAATTGTTTATTTTTTTAAAACAAATAAAAAACTTATTTTCCATTTATGTGCTGCTTATACCAACAAAAGAAATTCAACTTCTTCGCAGATTTCGCAGTAGGGAGTTTTTAATTTCTTAGGACAAGTTGACTTCCGGCGATTCAAAACAGCAAAACACTGGCTGGAGGGATATTATTATTGTTTTTGTACTGTCGGATAAATATTGTCCTTTATTTTATACGCCGCGTTAAATGGACGGTAAGTGTTATATTAAAGCTTGGTTAAAATCAAAAGTTCAATAATATCTTATTTCTGTAGCTTAAACTTTCATGAATACTTAAGTAATCATGTAAACCGATATGTATGGGATTGCTAAGTTTATTTTAGGTTATAGTTTGTAAGGCTTTATTTCTAATGTACTTTCAGCAGCAAATAATAGTCTGTACCGTTATAAATGTTTGGTAAACGTAAAAATGAATGAAAGGGACGCTACTTGTTTAAATATTGTTAAGTTAAACTGTATTTGCGAACGTTGTTTTGTGTGCTAGATTAGTGAGCAGAAGACTCGTGAATCAATTAGTTACTATATTGTAACAGAACTGTACCGATGATTGTTGTTTTTCAGATATCCAGTCGTGGTGGGAAGTTCCAAGCATTGCCCATTTTTGTTCCCTCTTTCGAGCAGCTTTTAATCTCCTTGATTTTGACATTGAGGTTAGTACAGTACTGGTTGCTACAAATGAGCCTGTAGTTACCAGCTATCAAGGGTCAGTTGGGGGGTAACAAGAACTAGGCCTACATAAAATCATATTACTTATTAAGTAAATAGGGAGAAAGTTATAATTTTTCTGTAGCGTTCATCAGTGGGTAAGGGCCCGGACCCTATCAACATAATATTACATGAATAGTTAAAGCAATAAGTGTTTGCACAACACACAACTATTACAGATGCCGTGCTGCAATGGAAATTAATGCTGCTTTAGCTGGTAGTATGTAACAATAAGTGAAAAAAAAAAAAATAGTTTTAAAGAATGAAATCACAACAATCTCTAAATTAAATGCCAAACTAAAGTTTCTTTACTTTGGTAAGTGCATAGTTATTTTGTAGCTTAACACTTTATCATGCAAATATAATAAATAAAATGAAATATTTGGCACAATCTTTTCAACATGCACATTTTCTTATGTATTTAATTAAGTGCTGAAATGACTATGAAGGAAGTATTCAGAACTTACGATTGGCTGAAAATGTATCATGTTTTAGCACAAATGTAGTATTAAGCAAGAGTTAAACTTAGAGTGAACTTTACTTAATAGTACTATTAATTAACTTGTGTTAATTCTTATGGCTATTCTGATTGTATTACATGAATTTAAACTGTTGTATATGTAATACTGTATTGTGTTAATGAATTGCTAATGTTGATTGGGTCCAGGCTATAACTTATTATCATATCTGCTCAGAAATTTTGAAGTGGAAATAGGGTAAGAAATTTGCTAAGATTGCGTGAAAACATTTTTCATAGCACTTTATGTGACAACATTGTTTAGAATTAGTAATAAACTAAAATAATAATAATAATAATACAGAAGCTGCAAAATAAATGATTGAGAATCATTTTCATCAACCAAACTATCTTCAGTACGTTTTCAGCTACAATAATGCTGAAAGCTTAGTTTGAGTTCACCTTTATTTTATTTGTCACTACTTGTCTTCACGTTGAGTTTACCAGAAGCAGTAAAATGATAACTGTTTTGGATTGGTGAAGTAAAAATGCTCTCAGGAGATTCAAGCGACGCTCGTGTTTCATTTCATCCCAAGCAGTAGTTTGGAGAGCAGGTAAATCTGTTGGCTGGAGTTTGGTGTCCTCTGACAGGTTCTTGGCTTGCCACCTTTCTTGTTTTCAAATAACCAAGAGTCTTTCATTGTGGGTTTTAGCTGCTCTATACCGGTCTACATTAAAATTCTTATTTTGTGTATAATCAATTATAGAAAGTATTGATTTTTGACATGACAACGTCTAATAAATCGATGAACGCCGGCTGCACGCATGAAAAAGTGTCCCGTTACGCAAATTGTCCCGTTATTCTGTGTCCCGTTACGCTCATTGTACACTTGAGCCGCATCTATCTCTCTTCCACTCGACTGTTTATAAAGTGAAGTGAAAAGTTAATGTGGTTTTCATTGCTTATTACAACAGCAATTTCGGCAATAAAGGTTAATTATTCTTGCATTTTAAAAATCTGATTACTAGTATAATTTCAAGTATTTATTCTTTTATTATTAAAATAAAAATGATTCAATTTTATTCATAAAGTATGCAATCATTTCATCAATGTTTTGTTATGACGTTCTCACGGTAAACTATCGTCCGTAAACCGACTTTACAGACAACCAATTTTTTTTTCTCAACTCAATTATTTATATCAAATAATAATCTGCTATTCTAATAATAACTGTATATTTGTAATAATAACTACTGTATTTATTAACACCAGGAAGTAGTCCCTTTTAACAGTATTATTTCAGATGTATACATTTTGATAGAAAAAATATAAATGCTAATCCAGTTATTATATCACAGGAGAAACTATTTGCAGCATTTGGTCACTTACAATTACAAAACTTTCAATTAATTAATTATGTAGCGTGGTCAAGAGAGAGCCAAAATTTTTATAAATAAAAGAGATATAAAAAATTGTTGACAAAAGCTGTTGAAACCAAGATGGTGTCTTTCATATACATTTTCTTGAAAGTAAGAATTGAATATTATCAAATGATGCCCTTGATGAAATACAAGAAAATGTTTTTACAAAATTTTTCATTCCAAATGTTTGTTATAAAAATACATTTTTTTATTGTGAAATTTTAAAAGTTTCATTACATTTTAAAGTTATGTCTAAAACTTTTGTGCTCTTTGGGTATATCAAGCATAAGAGCTCACTGAAACACAAACAGCCATAAAAGCAGATATTGTGCATTGGAAAGAGAGAGTAAATGTTCATTAAAATTCACACTGCAATCTAAGGTTGAGACATGCTTTAATTTTGCGTTATTTTTACTAGCCCACAAAGGGTCATTTTCCAGTTTCCACTGGATTCTAAGAAATTCAATAGTGGGGAGGGTTATGTGTGACCTTGGACTGGATATCATTTAAAAGGAAATAATATAAGTGAAAAAATGCTAATTATTACTATTATGGATACCTGACACAAATAAATTATTCCAATGAAAAAAAAATCATAAATAAAGGATAGGATGCTAATTGCAGTCTTAAAGTTGCTGCAGGTAGGTGGGTTTGCTTAAAGCTTGTTCCGTGGGAAGTAAGTTAACATATAATGATAACACTGCTTTTAATAGTTAATAGTTTAATAGTTTAGGTATCTAGGAGAGGGAAACTTCCTGACATTTTTCTTAAAATTTTGTAAAATGGCATTGCAATATTTCAGGTAGTTTAATTGCAATTTACAGTTTTAATGGTTGGTTGGATTATGTTAAGTGCATTAAAAATACTGTATATTAGTATGAAAGTTAGTTAGGTTAGCTACACAAAAAATTCTGTAAATACATGTAAATGGTTGGTTAGGTAAAGTCAGATGCACTTATTTCTTATTATGTACTCATTGCATATTAAATAAGTTATATTAGTGTATCTGACCTAACCCAACAAAACTTTCGTTTTTGCAAGAATCAGTTTTTTCTCTTGGAGAAATACATTGATGAAATAGAACCATTACCAATACTACAAAATACTGAGAAACATTTAATAACTCACCTTCACAATGACTTACAAACGTTCACAAGATGCAAACGTCTTGTTTGAAATATTTAACATAATGGAAATAATATCCTTCAATGATCATTCTACTGGAAAATAATTGTGTCTCAGGTGATGAAATTATGCAATAATAGCTTTGCCATTTAACAGAATTTTGATGGAAATGTCAGGAATTAAAAATAACTCTTGTTCAGATTTTTATTTAATTTTTTGTGTACCTTTCTTGGATTATTGATTCTTTGTACTGCTCTGTAAAAATAATTTTTTTAAAATTCCTTTTACTACATAAATGGTATTTTGTTGACTTATAATTTCAGCTAACAGGGATATGCCCAACTGCAACAGGTTCAAATTAAATTATTACTATTATCATTATAAGAATCATGCAATCGGTACTCAGATTAATCATTTTTTATACATCAAACTGCGCATTTTTCCTTCCTTTCATAGTCCCTTTATAACTAGCTAGTTTTTATGAATAAAATCAGATTTAAAAATACACTTTTGTGAGACATTCAGTAACGAAACAATTCTATCAACATAGGCTATTTGAAATGTGGCTAACCAGACAACCTACCCGTCTGCAGTAAAATGGGGCAACTGCGTGAGTACTGAGCCTTTTCACCGAGCAGGAAACATTGTGCACGCTTCGTTGCAGCATTGCTGTTATCTTGCCAAAGCATGCCTAATGTTGCTGTGGTTGATTTCCAAAGTTTATGCAAAACATTTTTTGTTAGCTCTTTGTTTAAACTTTCGGACCATGATGAAATTGCAGGATGATAGATGCACTTTGATGGAAAAAATCACAGAATTCCTTACTCCTAATGAAAATGCAGTGATGTCTCCTGCCAAGGACTGAGCCGTGATTGGCTGGAGCTAATACCCCCTCCAGCCAATCAGAGCAAAGCACTGACTTCACCACTGAACAGCTGCTCCAAGCCCATATTTAAAACTTTTATAAATCTTTACTTAACACAAAACAGGTATAACACTATTTAACAACTAACTCTTACATTTTTATAATAAATAATAAAAAACTACATCTGCAAACGTCCCCCGCCCGGGCTAAGATGTGATTGGCCATAGCCAACACCCACAACCAATCAGAGCGAAGCACCTAATTGGTCGCACATGCGGACCCATCTGCAAATCTGAAAAAATTATAAGTTTCAAACAACCGCTCATTATAAACTAAACCTAATTTCACTTGTTGATAAAATCAAAGCCCCCTTTTAAAGCTCAGGTCGCTCTATCTTGACCACAAACACGTTTTCAACTGAAACCTTTCTTTTACTACCAGCGTCAAAGACCTACAGTGTTCCAAATTCCGGCATTCAGGGACAGGGGCAGGTGGGTAATCCTGCCTTCACTCGTTCCCTCTGTAGACTATGAGAAGGGGGGGGGGGGAATAAACGTTAACCAGGGACAAATGTGCCAACACACTTACACTTCACGGTGCGTTGCACTGAGCCCAGGTTAATCAATTAAGGACAAGAGGGCCCGGGGGGGGGGGGGTTTCCTCCTTTTGCCCTCGATATTCAATAATTACCAAATAGGAAGACAAGAGCCCCTGAAAAGGCTTGTACTTCCCCCGCGCTAAGGAATTTCACTTTGATGATGAATGGCGGTTAACTTTTCAACTCTGATGATGCCTGCCACAATGCAGAGTGTAACTTTGGTACAATCTACCACCTGAAAAACCGAAATGGTGTTACGAAAGGTTAGCCTAATTAATAACTGCAGTTTTATTTAATAACTAATATTTACACTATTAATTAGATTATAACAATTTAATGGTGTGTCCACAAAGTAATCACACTTCCCTAAATTCACTATTCACTCTCCCCACCGGAGCTCGGTTCGACGGTGGCTCGCTACTGCTCGTCTCTTACCGTGCACCTCTGTCCCAACACACTGCCTCGCACCACTCAGTCGTGCCGCTCGCCCTCTTCGCTTCACTGCTCCCGCCGGTCCCACACTCGCTCACCAGTTTCCCCTCGGAGGTTGACCTTGTGCTGCATGCCTGGCAGGCCCGGCTCCGGGGAGGTCTCGTAGCCCTCCGAAGTGTTGCGCCATCACAATCCCAGACTTAACACTCGAAGCTCCAAGGACAGTGGCATACATGCAGACGGGGCTCTGGGAACGAGCTGAACTCTCGAGAGATGTATTCCCGCAGAAGGACGGGCACTGCCTGTCTGGGAGGTGGGTCTCCCCTGGCCTCGCCTCGGTATCTTCGTAACTCTCAACGTGTCGTGTCCCAGGAGGAGCAACAAGGGAATAGTTTTTGTTCACAGAACGAGTAATGTGAATTTATTTTATCTCCACACTGAAATGGCAATGCTCCCTCGGCAACATAATTCACTCTTTAATTAATACAGGCGTACTCATTTGATTCCAACCTGGTGAGAACAAAAAAAAAATTTCAAACTTTTAACGACAAGAAAATTATCACACCTCTGAGGCCACACATTAATTCTCAGAAGCAGTACACAAATATGAATTTAAAAGGCCTCGTTCAAATAGCAACTTCTCCAATTTACAGGACATTACAATACTATGCCACAATAACTTCACATTTTTACTGAACATAAAACAATTACAATTTAATTGAATTTTAACTGCTATCATAATTCATTAAATACTGGGATAGCTTCAAAGCCTGATAGCCATGACAACAAACAATACTAAAATATACAAGTAGAAACTTGCCCGCAATAAAGAATATTATCATGTTGGCATACAGCTTGAACTATCAAAATAAATACTCAATATAAATTACCACGCCTTCAGGCCAAAGTTTTAATTTTACGTAATTTTAATGTTCCTCAAATTTTTTCCGGATTACTTGTCTCCTCAGCTGCGACCTAATCGGGTCCGTAGTGCCTGGGCAGCACACAGACGGGTGGCAGGGCAGCAGCGGTCAGGGTAGTGGTGATGATGCCTCGATGGTTGCTCGTAGTCTGCTCCTGTGCACTCGGCGGAGTGGTCGACGTACGGCCACACGGCTGTGACGTGGAGATAGGCGAGGTGCCTGACCTTTCAGGGAATGGAGCGTGTGGTACGCCACCAGGGGCCAACACCAAAGTCAAGTTACCGGCTACCCAAACGAGAATGTTACGACGTAGAATTACGACCGTAACAAACTGACAAAAACTAATGCTCTCCATGGTGATAAGGAATCATGTTGAGTTTATCACTCATCTTCCACGTGAATGATCTGAGCTTATATCCTGGCAATATCAAAACCAGATCTTTCCAAGTGAAAAAACATGACATGTAGCTGCGAGTTGGCGGCTTTTCTCCGAGTGCTCCTGTTAACCTCGAATTAGTCTGTAATTATGTAAAGGTTAGCTTTCAAAGCTATTCATTCATTCATGGTGTAAATGTGTTCATAGTTGTGCCACGCAAACATGGAACACTATTTCTGAATCTTCTCTCGTTGTGTCTCACGTCTGGAGAGGTTCCTGCAAACAGAAAATCGTTAGAACATGAGAAACTCATGGAAATTCAAAATGTGTTGTACTGCAACATGTTTGTTTTGACAGTTTAATTATTTATTATTATTTACGATTTATTTTATTTTTGTTTGCTCTATGTATAATATCATTTATTTTCAGAAACGGCAATATTTGGTTATGTATGTCTATGGAAAAGTGATTCTTTGGATTTTTACCGGACTATTTGAACGAGGTATTGTTGATACCCCTCTAAGGACTAATGGACTTGAAAACTGTAAACGGTAAAATTAACGCCGTAATTTTATTATGTAAATTATTAATTTTAATATTTATGTATTTGAATTTTAAGTGAAGTTTTGTTATCCGCGCAATTGTTGCGTTCGGAGTTTACGTTTTCGGTAAGAAATTAGGTAACTGAAACGGTCCTTTTGGCCAATCACGGGCCACCATTTAAAAGTGAGTCTTACTGGTTATTTTGAGGAAACTAGTAAGAAAGGGAGTTCTACAATGGCCAGCTGAATGAGCGGCAACTTCGTGACGTCGGCGAATTTAAATCCTGAAAATTAGCTATCTAGCATCAGGCATCCCGGATAGTGGATGATAATTATGAACCATTAGGGAGTTCAGAACATTTAAATAGGATTTATCTAAAAAGATAAATATCATAGGAGTGATTAACGTGAGTAATAAAAGTGCCCAGATTTTTTGTGCCCTAATCTTATGCACGAATCACGAAACTCCCGTTTTTACGTCACATCGTCGCCGAAACTTATTATAAACATTGATTTCATGAATTAAATTGACTTTATAGAGGATTTAAATAATACTTGGACATAAATTTTACGAATTTACACATTAATTAACAGACTCAGTGGTCCTATAGATGAGAGGCTCTGAGCTCTGCCGATGATTTTGAACCTATCTAGCCGAGGTAAATTGATTTAAGTTCCCTAAAAAAAAAACATTAATTAAAAACTGTGTAGTGTCAACGAACCCGAATTAAGACTTTTGAAAATATTTAAATGTGCGCAACATAACTCCTGGTAATTGAACTTTTATTGAATTACTATGATGTCACCGTTAAGTTAGGTTGTTGTTTTGGATATGAATAATAATTAAATATATTAATAAGATTGAAATTTTGAAATAGTTTTACTTTGGTAATAAAATAATTCTATATTTATCTTTCAAAGTGTTGTGTTGTGTTATTTGTAATTCCACCTACTCCAGTGTATATTTATGTATGTTCCAAATCAATCAAATAACACCTAACTGTGACTTACTTTATGTCAACATTACCAGTGAAGAGCCACACAATTTAAGAAATCTAATTTATTACACAGTTTTATTCAGCCCAACGTTTTAGTGTGTGTGTGGGGCCTAAACTACTAGAAAGTTCCCCCACATATTTATTTGGCACTCCAAGTGGGGCCTATTTATTACAAAACTTAGCTTCAAAAGTTCCCCCACATATTTAAATTGGAGCCCATACGGTGGGGCCGATTTTGAGGTTAAGGGACACCTCAACATTTTTTTTGTGTAAATTCTGTACCAGCCAAGTACTGTGTGCAAGTGCACTATTTGTGTAAAATATTATCTGGTCAATTGTTTCATTGCACACCACTATGGCAGATGAGCAAAACAAATACTTCCTTAGAGAAAGATCACGAAGTGTAGGAGAGGAGTATGCTACTGCACAAACCTCAAGCAGTGAGTCGAATCCTTCATCATCTGCAGGGAATTCGCCTGTAGTCACCTGTGAGGAAAGGTTAGGGCGGCCCACATCTCCCCTAATCATGGAGCAGGAAAACTTAAGTGACACTGTCATTCACACAGCTGCACCCCAGGACAGTACTCCTACTCCACCGCCAGTGACACTTGAAGCACTGATGCAAATCTTGCTGCAGACAAACGCTCAGATGAAGCAGACCGACTCTAAATTGGAGCAGAACAACACCAATCTCACAGCTGAGTTGAGGGCTGGACTAGAACAGAACAGTGCTGCCATGGAGCTGAACAACTCTGTGCTCACTGCAAAATTAGATGAGGCCAGCACCAGTATAAGGAACCTCGAGCACAGCATCGAGGTCAGACTCGCACAACAACACGAGGAGATCCAACAGATAGCCGAACAGGTCTCCCAGTACAACTGCAGGGTAGATGGGTTGGAGTCCCATGTCACGTCCCTAAGGAACATGATGGCCAACGAGCACCGAGGGCAGGCCAACGCCAGGGAAGAGGTGCGCGAGCACATCCAGCACCTAGAGAGTAGGCTTGGTGACATCGAGGTGGCCACAGCTACACTGAGAGACAGGTTTGAAAATCTGTCTGTTCAACCAAGTCCTACTGCTGAATCAGCTGGTAGTGTAGGCCAGGCCCAGGCAAGTGAGTGCCACGGACCTACTGTTCCCACACTGCCCACCGCAGGCAAGCGACAGGGCGGCACCGAGTGCTACACTGAGCACCTGCCCCAGGAACCGTCACGTGTCACCCCCAACACTCATCGGCCAAGTAGCAGGACGTTTGTAAACACGTCGAGTATGGACCCTGCTACTCTGATCCACCACCCAGCCAAGCATTGGGCAGAGGCCATGCCCACGTTTTCAGGAAGGGTTACCGAGAACCCTATACGGTTCCTGAAGCGCTTTGAGGAATATGCGGCCACATTCAATCTCAGCGAGGCTGAGGTACTAAAGTGCCTCAACAGTGCTTTGAAAGGGCAGGCTTTCTACTGGTGGGAAATGCTTAGTGCAACCACCAGTAGCTACAACCACTTCCAGGCCATGTTCCGCCAGCAGTATTGGAGTCTGCGGATTCAGAGCAATCTGCGTGCCCAGCTCCATACTGAGAGGTATGACCCCAGGAAGGGCACAACGCTGGAGGCCCACCTCTCCACAATGTTTGAAAAGACTAGGTATCTCGATTTGCCCATGACGGACGAGGAGTTCGTAGCGGCAATACTAACTCAGTTGCCGCTGCGCTACCAAAAGCAGTTGTCCGGCCTGACGTACCGAGACGTCACAGAGTTCAGAGAGAGGCTCCTGAACTACGACAAGCTGGAGAAAATGGACAGGACGCCAGCACCTAAGGAGGACCACGAGAGGGTGCCTCAGCAAAACCGCCAGCCACCCCTGAATAATTACTGGCAAAACAGGGACAACAAGCCAAGGGACAACCGTCAAGCAGCTGTCCACACTATGACGTGGCAACCCAAGGGCAGGGAGCAAAGCTCGTATGGCCGGTACGCTATGAGCCAACGCAAAGGCCCCTACAACAAGAGGAAGACCTGGTGGTCAAATACGAGGAACTATCATAGCGACGAAGAGATGTACCAGCGCAAGAGGAAGGACGACCGCAACGACAACCGCCGCCGCTCCTACTCGCCTGAAGTACGGCCTCCCAGGGAGTCCCGTGACCGACGCCCAAGATCCTCGTCTGAAGACGAGAGAGAGTACGCGAGGAAGTACCGCAAGACGGAGGAACCTCGATACCAGGGCCGGCACGAAGAAACCCGAATGCCACCCCACCATTATTCCCCCCAGACGACAGAGAATCATGGCGGCCAAGCCCATAATAGCCAGTTCTCTGGAAACAAGCAACGCTACCAGAACGCGACATTTCCACCACCATTCCAGGCGCAGCATCCAGGACATCAAGCTGCATACTACCAGAGAGGGGAAGTGAACCCGGTAGCAGCCGAGTTCAAGGCTGCAGTGTCCAGCGTCGCAGGACCCAGTAATTGGAACCACAACGAACAACAACAACGTGTTCCAGGTGGACGTGCCAACCAGGGCACGTTAAACTAGAACGGGTTTCAGTTGGATCGCCCGAACAGAAACCCACTATTCAGGCTCAGGGGTACAAAACTAAAAAACTCCAGTATCTAGTGGCATCAGCATCCACAGAGATATTCAAAACCAACCCTAAACTCCGAGATATCCTGAAGGATATAAAATGTAAACAACAAGCAGATGAGTACTGCAAAAACACCATCAACCAGCTGCAGAAGCAGTCAGCTGATAATAAAATTCACCAGCATTTCTGTTTATCAGCAGAAAATGTTTTGTTTGCCCAGTCAAGGAAGAGAGGCATTTTCGAAGATCACTGGAAACCAGTGATACCAGCTGATTTGAGGCAACCAATCACCTGGGAACTACATGTAGCCTTGGGACATGTAGGGAGCAAGAAGCTCATTGAAGCATTAAAGAGGCAAGTGTATTGGCCTAACATGTCACGCTATGTAAGTAAGGTCACAAGTGCCTGTGACCTATGTCAGAAGGTGAAACCACCTGGACAACACCTGCATGGAGAATTGCAGCCAATCATTCCAACAGCACCATTGGAATTATTATCAGTTGATTTATTTGGCCCCCTACCACAGTCAAAGGGAGGTGTTAAGTATGTTTTTGTGATGCAAGATGTTTTCACAAAATTCACCAAATTATATGCAATTGTGAACCCAACTGCAAAAGCAGTTATGCAAAAATTAAAAACTTTCGTTGAAGAAATTGGTTTACCTAAAGTGGTATTGTCAGACAGCGGTACCCAGTTTACCAGTGATTTGTGGCAAACAGGAGTCAGGAAATTAGGTGCAATACCTACAACCATCAGTGTACGGCATCCACAAAGTAACCCTGTGGAAAGACTCATGAAGTCAATAGGGAGTCTTTTACGTACGCTATGCCATAACTCGCAGCAATCATGGCGAGATAAGTTGCCATATGTAGAGTGCATTATTAACCATACTGTACATGGTTCTATTGGAGTTACCCCTGGAGAAGCCATGAGCCTGAATAGATCGGTGGCGATCAACCCGAAGTATTTACCCCGATGTGAACAAACCCCTAATGAAGAAAAACTACCTACAGGAGAAGAGGTAGAAGCTCTAGTGAAGAGGAAGTTGACAGCAGAAGCTGACATCAGACGCAAGAGGAAACCAGCATCAAAATTAGCAAAATTTAAAATTGGAGACCAGGTACTGAAGAAAACAACTCCAGTAAGCAAGGCCTGGGAACATGTAACCAAGAAATTGTTTTTGTTATTTGAAGGTCCTTATGTCATCACAGACATAGTACAAGAGAATTGCTATGCACTAGCAGAGCCAGCAACAGGCCGACCAGTAGGCCGTTATAATATAACGCAGTTAAGGGAATACAAGAGCCCTACTACTATGTAAGCAGTACCGACCTAAGCTGTGAATGCCTCGTGATGGTACAAGGTGTAGTACCATAAACAGCTGAGAGCAGTCTAAGTGTAAGTTTCAGACCAAGGATCTGAACTGTACAGAGGAGTAAGTGTATGTCACTGTGATTATGTGATCTAGTACGCCATGTGAGGCGTAGTGCAGCCACTGTAATTTGTAATGTTAAGCGGAGGTGTAATTCCCGCTTGTTTCTGTGTAAAGGTGAAGTAAAATGCCACCTATGCAGATATTTACCCTGTGGTTATGCGGAAGTGTAATTCCCGCTATATTGCTGTATTTGAGGTGAAGTGAAATGCCACCCATACAGATGTTATTGTAGCCTGTGAAGCTACCTGTGTACAATGTGTATTGTATTTATGTATCAGTTGGCTTGCACAATTCCTCGTATGAGTATGAACTCAAATGTCACTAAGACATATATATACAACATTAGACTAGCCTATACCTATGTGAAGCTGTATGTACTGTGTACTAACAAACGAGAAGAAATTAAGCTTATTTAGTGTCGATGTAACTAGGTGGTATGATACCCCATCCTGCTGTGTAGACATATATAAACACTGGCATGCAAAGCATCTCTAAAAGCACATAACCCTTTGCAACTACAAGCAGAGTAATATTATGCAGGTTACCTTGATTTAATGATGATGCTGAGTAATCCAATAGGCGTCGTTATGTTGATGATGAAAAATAGAAAATCACTAAATTTTCTAATATTTATAGAAGAACTCACTAAGATTTTAAAACTTCACTATTTTATTACCATTTCTGGGATGAATTTAGGGAAAATAATGATCTTTAGGATTGCATTCTACCCAGAATGCAGATTAGAAAAGTATGCACTCATTTCGCATACAAATCCAATCAGATTTAGTTGAAACATTTAGTTTATTAAACTTTGGATGTCAAGGTATTGACATTTTATGAAATGAAAACACGAAAATTTGAAATCGATGATTTTTAAGGATTTATTGGGAGAAGCCCCTATACAAGGAAATTACGTCACTTCAACAGTATTCACTCGCAGCACTGTCATAGTTGCTTGAGTAGTATTCTTCGAATGATGTGAAGAATAGCGGAGGATGTGGATCTGAAAAACTCAGGATCTAAGCCCTTTGTCGCGAGAAGCGAAGGTAATCCGGCAAACAAGTGTCCACAATCAACTTCGCCTAACAGAAGTTATAAACTTGAAAAAGCAAGAAAATTTTCTTAAAAGGAAATAAAAAAAAATACTGAACATGTGATACCATGTGTTGAAAGCTATCCTGATACAGCATGTTTGTGAAACAGCTGATTGGTAAAAGTAACCTTAGCTACACTGAAGCCAGGAGCCTCAGTAGATTACAAGACTTATGTTACTGATAGTAACCAAGATGAGATGAAATGTGAACATTATTCAACCCAGCGAGACCGCTACGGGATGAAAACAACATTAATGAAAGATGAGAAGAGGAAGATAAAGCCTCTACAGCTGTTGATCGGAGCACAGCAGACTGAAATTGAAAAGTTACTAAGTTGGTAATTGTGTAAACCAACGACTTCTCTGTATAGGAGAAGAAAATGGAAACAATGTGTAAATACACTATGAAATTTTGATTATACAACCTGTAAACATAATGAAATGTAAATGTTATGATATGTAAATGTTATTATATATATAGTTATATATAAATGTTATATTTTATGATCAATTGCTAATATGTACTATGCAAACATAACAATGAACTATTAATTGTCAGTATGTACATGATCTGATATATATTCTTGGATGAAATGTTAACAAGTGTGATGAAATGCAAATGTAAATAGCAAGCTAAATATGCTATAGTTAAATGCAAATATTTTTAATAATGAAATGTAAACATGTAAGTTACAAACATTGAGTAATGAATATAAATTATGTTAGCTATCAATATGTTATAATGAAAAGCAAAACATGTGATGTTTGATATTCAATAATGATACGCTATAATGAAATGTTGTGGTGAAATGTATGAAATCTCATGAAATGAGAACACAAACAAGCAAATGCACTGTGATGCATACTAATCAAGTACGAACTAACAATGTGATATGTTAGTAGCAAGCAAAGTACTAATATTGAATTTAATGGATATTGATAACCAGGCATTGTTATGCAAGAATTGAGATTTAATAATTAATTGTATTTTTTTTTTTTTTTTTCTAACAATGATGTTAATAATGTGAATGTTATATGTTAAGCTAGGAATTTTAAGGTTAATTTAAGATATTTTTGTTTTAACGGTGACGTCATAGTGTTCCGCGACAAGTACACAAGTTGTATTGCCTGCAGACACTTGTATTTGCAAGAGTACAAGTACGCACATAGTGATTAAGGTATCGATTAAGACCCGGACACCTATACTTAAGTCAGGTGCGAAGGTTACACCAGAGTGAGCTAGACGTAGTGCGGTTCGCAACGATTGTGTACCTAACAGTGATGGGAATAGACGAGTGCTTCCTTGTGGGAAGTGGTGACCTCGCCCCACGCAATCAGCACCGCAGACGCCACGACGCCGTCTCGCGCGTAGTCGTGAGGCAGGGCGGCTGGACGCCGCCACATCAGCAGTTGATGACGTCAGCTGCAGTGCCAGATGCCGTGCTGTCTGGTACAGCATCATCGCCCCACGCCAGACCCCGTCGACGCGTGGTGAACCAGGCCAGGTTTGTTGGTCGTTTTGAGGACAGGCGCCGTCTCGACGCCGCTGTCCGCTGCAGGAAGAAGGAGTCGCAGCAAGGATGCAGTCATCACCGCAGATGGACGTTGACCCATTGCCGTGACGTGACCTGGAGAACGTCCTATTGTTGACTCACGTGTACATTGCACCCCTTCGAATCCTTTTAGTGAATCATACTCACAGTAAGTAAGTCCTCCCGAGTCCTTCTCAACAGGAGCGGCTCAAGGCAGAAGCTGTCGGAGAGCAGCAGCAGTTCCAGCCTTCGAAGATTTTGCACTGCAAAATCCGTGAACTTCTTCGCGCAGGTCTGTTAGCAGCGACGACCCGATAAAAAGTGTTTAAAAAGGCGCGATTTTCAGGCGCGCAACGGTAAAAAACGAATCAAGGAGGAGAGGTAGTATCTCTCAAGTTGTTTTTTTTGTTTGTCGTTTGGTGCGCGCGTTGCTAGGCAACGAAGAGTGTTGTGTATTGTGCGACGGAGAAAGAGAAGTGCCAATCACATTGCACCGTTTTGAACAGGTCAAAGAGCACTGTTCAATGTAATTGACAAGGGCGGCAAAATCTGTACTGCAACATGTTTGTTTTGACAGTTTAATTATTTATTATTATTTACGATTTATTTTATTTTTGTTTGCTCTATGTATAATATCATTTATTTTCAGAAACGGCAATATTTGGTTATGTATGTCTATGGAAAAGTGATTCTTTGGATTTTTACCGGACTATTTGAACGAGGTATTGTTGATACCCCTCTAAGGACTAATGGACTTGAAAACTGTAAACGGTAAAATTAACGCCGTAATTTTATTATGTAAATTATTAATTTTAATATTTATGTATTTGAATTTTAAGTGAAGTTTTGTTATCCGCGCAATTGTTGCGTTCGGAGTTTACGTTTTCGGTAAGAAATTAGGTAACTGAAACGGTCCTTTTGGCCAATCACGGGCCACCATTTAAAAGTGAGTCTTACTGGTTATTTTGAGGAAACTAGTAAGAAAGGGAGTTCTACAATGGCCAGCTGAATGAGCGGCAACTTCGTGACGTCGGCGAATTTAAATCCTGAAAATTAGCTATCTAGCATCAGGCATCCCGGATAGTGGATGATAATTATGAACCATTAGGGAGTTCAGAACATTTAAATAGGATTTATCTAAAAAGATAAATATCATAGGAGTGATTAACGTGAGTAATAAAAGTGCCCAGATTTTTTGTGCCCTAATCTTATGCACGAATCACGAAACTCCCGTTTTTACGTCACATCGTCGCCGAAACTTATTATAAACATTGATTTCATGAATTAAATTGACTTTATAGAGGATTTAAATAATACTTGGACATAAATTTTACGAATTTACACATTAATTAACAGACTCAGTGGTCCTATAGATGAGAGGCTCTGAGCTCTGCCGATGATTTTGAACCTATCTAGCCGAGGTAAATTGATTTAAGTTCCCTAAAAAAAAAACATTAATTAAAAACTGTGTAGTGTCAACGAACCCGAATTAAGACTTTTGAAAATATTTAAATGTGCGCAACATAACTCCTGGTAATTGAACTTTTATTGAATTACTATGATGTCACCGTTAAGTTAGGTTGTTGTTTTGGATATGAATAATAATTAAATATATTAATAAGATTGAAATTTTGAAATAGTTTTACTTTGGTAATAAAATAATTCTATATTTATCTTTCAAAGTGTTGTGTTGTGTTATTTGTAATTCCACCTACTCCAGTGTATATTTATGTATGTTCCAAATCAATCAAATAACACCTAACTGTGACTTACTTTATGTCAACATTACCAGTGAAGAGCCACACAATTTAAGAAATCTAATTTATTACACAGTTTTATTCAGCCCAACGTTTTAGTGTGTGTGTGGGGCCTAAACTACTAGAAAGTTCCCCCACATATTTATTTGGCACTCCAAGTGGGGCCTATTTATTACAAAACTTAGCTTCAAAAGTTCCCCCACAGTGTCTTAAAAAACTGGAAAATACAAGGAAAGTTACCATATCTATGATCTATGTTTTACAAAACAATATCAGTTATTTATCACACTATGTAGTGTCCTTATGTCTTAAAACCAGTTGTATTTTTTAAAATAAATTTGTATGGCATTAATATTCCTTATCTGATTTATAATAACATTAATTAACTAACTATGAAGGCATACACAACTGTGTATTAATATGAAGTAAAGTCAAATATCTATATTCTTTCACCTGATTTCAATCAATAATGTATTGGTTTAAAGTTTTTTCAAACAAATACACAATTTTTTTTTTTTTTTCACTCTGGCATAGTTGGCTATTGAACGTTGATGAAAACGATTGTGGCACATACAGCCTACTGTATTGTGTGGGAATATTCTGCTCGTTATGTATGTTTATGTAAGTTTGTGTGAATCTGTTAGCTTGCCAGATCGGTTGAGAAGACGCGGAAGACAGTGTAGGCGGTGAAGGGAAGAGTGGGCAAACTCGGGGGAACTGAGCGGAGGTGGTCGTTGTCGGCAGGAACTCGAGGAAGCGTTGCTGACTGATGGCACAGAGGATTGCGGCAGCTCGCTCCTTCAGGAGCTGATAGTCCGACTGCTATGCGGCTGTCTGGGGAACAATGACATCTCCACTTTCAACTACCAGATGTACCTGCGACGGCTGTTCAGGAAGAAATGTCAGGTAGCGTCAACCATTCTCCACTTTATAATCCCAGCAGCTCGTAGACATTCAAACTCGTTTGGTTCCAACATGAAGAGGCTCGGGAATCTTGTCAACTACACCAATTCCATATTTACTTGTGCCGAAAGTGATACTTAATCCTGATAAACTTTCTGACACTGCAGTGCTTGTATTTGAAAGTTAGCATTTGGTCTGGTGTACACTTAAAAAAGTACTCCTACGTCCACGTTACGAACACCCCGGGAACAGCACCACATGCCTTAAAACGTAAAACCAGGCTGACTGCCACACCACTGCACAGTTAATGGTGGGCCAATGGAAGATGCTTGGGGAAGAAATCACAAATATTTAACTTCTTGCTGTCCAGCTCACATGTGCTTCCTGTCAGGCCAATCAGATGGCTGCATTCGGTTAACAGCTGTGTGACATGGTTATATGACCACACATCACATAGTCAACCCTAAAGAAAAGGAAATTATGTTTACAACTCCGTTCCTTGTTTACTGTCACAATATAATTTTGTTATGATTGCCACTTGTTCTTGTCATCTTGTTCACACTATGATTACCCGTATATTCTGGTTGTCTTGTTTTGTTAATATCCTTTCCTTTTAAATTTACGTGTTTAGCTTTGTTTCCAGGTAAGAAGACCAGCATGGTAAAAGTCCAAAATTCTCAGTGATTTTATATTTATTTTCCCCTTCAACGACAGTATTGCCGACACAGGTTTATACAGCGACACAGCATTCCTCTTCTATAGTGATTATGGAACATAAGATATAAGCCAGAACACAATGGAAAAAGAATCACAAAGATGATTTACTGGAGAGAAAGCACATAAGGCCTGATTCGAGAACGTTAGCAGACAGACAAGGTAAAATTCTGCGCAAACAGGCCTTACTGCATGTATTCAGGAATAGCTATGTGTAGCCTGATATTAGAGAAACATTGAATAAGGGGATTATCACCGCTCGCTACTAGTTGTTGGCAGGGTAGCGTAGGCAAAGGGATGAACTGTTTAAACACTTTGAAGGCTAGAGAGTTCAATACTTTGTCATATAACAAGAATAAAACATTATCGTCCATTTTAAATAGAACATGTTACCTTCGTAAAAATTCAGCATGGTTTATTTAAAGTATTTTGTTTGAATCATCCAAAAATATTTTAATTAATATATTCAATTTTTTTACATGGAGTAAGTAGGAAATTAAAGCAACCAGCAAAAATTATTATATGGTATTCACAATTTGAAAAGAAGTAGGGGTGTTCAAAGTTCACTTATTTAGGGTCGAAGTCAAATTCTGAATCTACAATCTTCCGAAGTTCGAAGTCGTAGTTTAACTTTTCAACAAAATAATTGCATTTTTTTAAGTCTGATATTTGTACTTTTATTTCAAACAAGAATGTTTTTATACAAACATCTCTTTATTAGTAACACAATGGTGTAGTAAAAATTTATGGAACTGGTTTATTTTTATTCAAATGTTAACGGTATTTACGAAAAATCAAACACAAGAGTTTGATATTACTATTTTTTGATTATTTACAGTTTATCCTGACCGGAGAAGAAAATGTTTGTATTTGAATGTAGGAAAACCATTTCTTGTGAAAGCTCCGGCGGAAGCCGCCGACGTTTTTCTGTGACGATGTTTCCAGCAGCAGAAATATATACGTTCACTGTTGACTTGCATTGCAGGAATGGGCAAATATTTTCGAACTAGTAGAGAATGTTTTGGATATCTACTGTGTTCTATCACTATCCACCAGTCGTATGGATTTTCTTTTCAGTTTAAGTCTTGGTTCATTTAAATACAGTTGTATTTGTGAATCCTCAGTAGCTGTTGTTTAATTTGGTACACTATCTAGTGCATTCCAGAAACTTGATGTGTTGGTACTTGTGCACTGTGGTTCAGGTTCAGACTGAGGCATACATTCGGTTTGCAATTTCTTAGTTTCAGCAGACAGTGTGGTCAAAGCCAACACTTTAATTGACAGAACATTGTGAAAACTAGGATCTATTATTGTTGCTACCTGATAAACACGATATTCAGAGTGCCTAGGGAACTTTTCCATAATAGTTTGCATTAATGTTTTGTTTTTCCTTTCCAGTAATTTGTTGCAAATGCAATTGTGAATGCAGTTCAGTACTGGAATTATTGTTGAACAGGTTGGATACTTGACACCACTCAACTCTTCAGGCGCTTCTTTGAGCGGTTGAAGAATTTCAACTAGTCCATGAACGTGCCTCCACTCATTTGCTTTGAGCAAGCTGATTTCACTGTTATTTAGTGAGCTAGCAAGCTCAGCATTGACAGCATCTATTTCCATCAAGAGCACTAACATTGAGTATTTGCAAGACCATCTAGTGTATGCATACTGAATGACTTGAAGTTCCTGCAAGTCAAGTTCAGTTGCTGTTGGAGTGTGTGCAGCAATTTTCGTGCAGAGCTGCCCCTTATGTAAGGCCCCATAATACTTTGGAATTTGCTCAGCAATGAAGTTACGCCTCAACATCTTTTTTCACTTCATTTACAGCTAGCTGCAGTGTATGTGCAAAACAGCCACTTCCAATAAAATGTTTGGAAACACATGCAGTGAAATTTGGCCTATTATCAGTAACACAGTAAGCAGTCCACAACAGGAATACCCCAATTTTCAACTATTTTTAATAGGGCATCACTGAGATTCTGAGATGTATGAAATTCATTCATACGAATAAGTTCCAGTGTCAGAGATTTGTATGAAAGTCACTAGTGAGATAGTGGCAGGTTACACTGACATAACTATCCGTAGTTCTAAATGTCCACCCATCAGTAGTTACACTGAAGGATTGAAGTGATGGCAGATCATCAGCTATAATGGACTACATTTTAGAACTGCACTCATCATAAAGTTGAGGAATGTAATGCATGGAAAAAGTTGTTCGACTGGGAAGCTGATAGAGGAGCAACATGTCATTTCAATATCAAATCTTTAAACCCTTGTGATTCAACAAAACTTATGGAAGCAAATTATCTACTAACAATATGGCAATGCTCTTAGTTGTGCTCTAAGCTTTTGGATCAGTTGAGGCTACTTTTTTAGGTAAGTAAGAAAAAAAAAGTAAAACTGCCTGCTTGACTCAAGCCACTTCCTCACAGGGATTCCCCAGGCTGGGAATCACATCCTTCATTTCTACGCTTCAACTAAATTTCTGGTCAGTTTGTGAGTTTTAGATGTGCAGGATAGATGGAAGTTAATAAAAAATGAGTTCCAGTAGAATAAGTTGTGTAAATCATCCTGATGTGTTTGCTACATATGTGGAGAATACACATTAAAAGATAACATAAAGACTGTTAGTGACCTTGTAAAGAAGAGCGTATCATGGATACTTTGGTGTTAAGTTTGGTGATCAGGATAAATCCTTGGCACGGGAAAAACAAAAAGTTTGAGATTCGGTGTACCAGTGGTTTGGAGAGCACCCAAAAACCACATCAATTACTGTTATTTCTGTCTAGTAAATATTACTGGAATCAATCGAAGCAACCATAAATTATCCTGATTTATTCTCAGCAAGATGCCCAGTCCCTCACTCAAAGGAACTACTGATCCCAGCATTTCACCAGCTCCCAGAGCTTTCTGAGGACGAGTGTTGTCCCTTTAACCAACCTTCTGATACTAACGAATAATGAAGGTGACAGTGATTATGAGGGGATGTCAAAGATTCGTCATTGTTTCAACTAGGATGAGTTAAATGATCTCATCAGAGATCTTAACCTGTCAAAAGAAGCTACTGAATTACAGGCTTCCAGGTTGAAGGAAAATAATTTACTGGAACAAGGATTTAAAATTACTTTTTACCGTACAAGAGAAAAGGGTCTGCTACCATTCTTCTTTCAAGATGAAAATCTTGTATTTGTTCACGTTATTAGAGGACTCCTGGAAAAAAAAATGAGTCTCCCTGAATATTTTCCAGATGATTGGCGCCTATTTGTTGATAGCTCAGAGCAAAGCTTGAAAAGTATTTTTCTACACAATAAAAACAAATATGGTTCAATACCAATTGCTCACTCATTGACATTTATAGAAAAATATAACACCATAGCTTTGGTCTTGGAGAAGATAAGGTATCATGAACATTAATGGGTGATTTGTGTGGACTTAAAAATGGAAAAAAAAATTCTCCTGAGACAGCAGAGTAGCCACACCAATTATTCTTTTTTCTTGTGCCTCTGGGATAGCAGAGACAAAAAACACCACTGGGTTAAGAGAAAAGACATGGTCGTTGGAGAAAAAAATCTTATTAACGACCCTTAGTTGAACGAAAGAAAATCATCTTTCCTCCACTTCATATCAAGCTGGGCTATATGAAGCAGTTTGTAAAGGCTCTTGATAAGGACAGATCATGCTTTGCATTTATAGTGGAAAAAATGCCTTACTTGAGTAAGGAAACAATTAAAATAAGAATATTTACTACGGCTCAGAAATAAGAAAATTCATTAAGGACAAAGCCTTCGTAAATTCCATATAAGAGGCTGGACAAAAATCCTGGACTTTATTTGTTGCAATTATCGGAAATTTTCTTTGCCAATGAAAACAGAAAACCATGTTGAACTGGTAAATGATATGCTTACAAATTTAAAATCCCTTGGGTGGAGCATTATAAAGGTGCACTATTTACACAGCCACCTGGACCGTTTTCCTGAAATTTATGGAATACCGCTATCAAGGAAGATGGGATACGCTTATTATGGTAGATTATTGCTGGAGTTTAAAAAGGGACTGTTCCAAGATATATTCAAGAAGATCACAAAAAAGAAGTTTCCGAAGTGTTGAGTGACTAGTTGGTTCCATCGATGACTTGGTAAAAGCTTTGCATAATATAATAATATTTGTGTAATTTAATAATAAGAATTTCATGTTTAATTTTTAGATTTGATTCATAGATTTAACCTAAAACAAAGTAAAATGTACGTTTCACTAAAATGTTATATCTTAGAAATTTGACCTACTAGGCAAAAACTAATGCCATATTTGAATTCAGGGTACCAAATTCATATGAAATCAGCCCCAAATACCCCAGCACTAAAACTATTGTTGGAATGCGTAATTGTACTTAAAAATGTCCGATCACTAATCACTAGCACTTAAAAATGTTTATTTGCATGTCGGTCAAGTTACCACAGTTTACACTCTTCACTGCAGCTAGGCTCAACAGTGGTTCGCACCTTACCTCGCGTCTGTCCACACACAGTCTCGCGCCACTCAGTCGCACTCTCTAGATCCCGTTGCTCCGTGTTGCGCCACTCTCGAGGAGGTCTCTCGCCCTATTCCCAGATGTCGCACTTCCCTTCACTCATGGAACTCCCCAAACTCGCCCGGAACTCACTCCTGTAAAGGCCGGCGTCGCCCTTTTATACTAGTGAGTTGTCTTTCCAAAAAGACGAGAGCGTCTGTGACGAGTTGCGTCATCCCGGGCAGACCCGATGCCCGAAAAGTCCAGAAAGGTGGTCCTCATTCATGCCAATTCATACCACTCTGTGCGAAGCCCCGTGGAATTACCAAGGCCGCTCAGATATAGATAACACCGCTGAAGAAGGACGATGCGCGGGGAGCGGAGTGGGGTAGCGACGACCCTTGTAATCCGGCTAGTACATCAATGTACGGCATGTGAATAGGCGCGTGACGTCAGTGGTCGTGCAGGGTCGCCAGCCAGCTCCGAACCTGGCGCATGTCGCGGTTCTATCTGCATTCGTTAAATTGGCTCCTCCTTAAATCTGTTCTTCCTGAACAGATCCTTTCCGGCATATTTCCTCACCGGTCCAAATGTACCACCTTAATCCATCCCCTCTTTTCTCTCTGAATGTGGTAGACCACATCATTTAAGCGCTTCAAGACTTCATACAGGCCTTCCCACACTGCTTGAAGCTTCCCTTCCTTCGTTGCGGGTTGTACAGCCACACCAATTCACCCTCCTGGAATCCAGTTGAGTTAGCCTTCAGATCGCACCGTGTCTTCATTTGATTCGTCGCTAATCAAAGATTTTTGCAGGCTTCTTCATGATTACATGCCATTCGCTTCACTAGACTATTTACATAATCAGTGATGCTGGGCGGCTCTCTGAGAGGACAACCGAACTTGACCTCATAGCAGCCTCAAGTCCTGTCCAAACACAATACTCGCAGGGGTCTGCCCAATGGAGTCATGGATGGATGTTCCTCGAGAGTTCTGTTGAACCTCTCCACTATGCCATCAGACTGAGGAAGTAGGGCAGTAGTCCTGGTTTCATTTATTCCCAGCAACCGACACACCTCCTGAGATACTGTCGTCTCAAAATTACGGCCTTGGTCTGAGTGGTGCTTCATTGGTAACCCAAATCTGCAAATGAAGTTGTTGACTATTGCATCTGCAAAGGTAGTGTCTTCTTGGTTAGGAAGTGCATAAGCCTCTGGCCACTTACTGAAGTAATCCATTGCTGCCAGACTATACAAGTTACCATTTTTAGTCTTGGGAAATAGTCCAGTTATGTTGATGGCTATCCTCTCAAAGGGGGCAACTAAATTGCAGGTCCTCATTTTCCCATGACTCCGGTGTTGTGGCCCTGTTTTAGCAGAGTATGCTTCGCATTGTTTACACCAAATTTCCACATGCTGGAGACACCTCAACCAATAGTAGCATTGACGGATCTTTGCTAGATCATGGATTTCTTTAAACCCCTTTGTCACTACACTAGACGCTTTGGAAGCAGTAGTTGCATTGTAACTACTTTTCCATTTGGAATTCCCCATGCCCTCAATAGCAGCCAATTCACTATCTTCAAGGAATCCCAATGTGCCCAGTAAGCTTTCACAGCCCTCAGTCACTGGAGATCTCATGCCATATTGGACGTCTAGTACCATTCTCTAGCCAGCTTATAATGGGTGCCAGCTCAGGATCTTGTCACTGCACTGCTTTCAAGCAAGTATTATCCCATTTATCTTCGCGGTTTGTTATTGTTGTTTGCCGAACATCTATGATTCCTTCATTTTTCTCTGCCCTATTGCAATGGTTTGCTGTTTACCTTGCAAGGACTTTGGTAGAGGGCATCTGCAGTGCTGTGAATTCAGCCTTTCCTGTGTTCAATCCAACTATTATATTGCTGTATCTGTTCAATCCACCTAGCATTTAGTCCATCTGGATTCTTAATTTGTATTGGCTACTTAAGTGCTGCATGGTCAGTGCGTAAAAGGAATTTTCTCCCATATAAATATTTGTGGAAATGTTGCAGACACTTCACTACAGCCAAGAGTTCTCGTCTTGTGATGCAATAGTTGCATTCGGGCTTAAAAACACTTTGCTGTTGTATGCTATTACTTGTTCATTTCCATCTTGAACCTGGGAAAGTACAGCACCTAAACCATCTCCGCTTGCATTTGTGTCGAGGATAAATTATCCATGTTGACGGGGGGTAGGCAAGTATGGGGCTAGTGCACAGGGATTCAGTGAGGTTTTGAAAGGCAGCTGAAGTCCATAAAAATTGTCTCTTGTCCTCTGTCAGCTAAACAAATGGTTTGCGATTGTCGAGAACACAGGCATAAACCTCCTGTAGTAGGTACAGAATCCCAAGAAATTCCTTACTTCATGATTATCCTTAATTTGAGGCCACTCCTTAAAAGAATGGATCTTCTCAGGATCTCTTCGCACCCCATCCTGTGATTCAATATGCCCCAGTAATGTTACCTCATGCTGGAACAAGAAGCTTAACTTAAGTTGGGCATGGCGAAGCCTGTCGAATACAACCTGGAAATTTCGAAAATGTTCCTTCATTGTAATTCCCACCACAATAATGTCGTCCAGGTATACTAGGCATGTTTTCCAAGTCAAGCCATGTAGGACAAGTTCTATCAATCTCTCAAAAGTTGCAGGAGCATTACATAACCCGAATGGTAACACAGTGAACTGGAACAACCCACTACCTGTCATGAAAGCAGTCTTCTCCTTATCCTCGGGGTGCAGCTCCACTTGCCAGTAACCACTCTTCAGGTCCAGTGTAGAGAACCATCCGGTGCCAGAGAGTGTATCCAGTGTGTCATCGATACATGGGTGGGGCTTGCTGTTCTATTTGGTGACGTCATTCACCTTCCGGTAGTCCACACAGAACCTCAGGTGGCCATCCTTCTTTGCCACATTGGGGAGCCCCAATGGCTCGTTGATGGTTCTATTACACCACCCTCCAGCATACCCACAATCAACTTCTCAGCTTCTTCCTGTTTTGCTAGAGGCAGCCACCGGGGTGCTTGTAGGATTGGCTCCGTAAAACGTACGTTGATGCGATGTTAGACCAGGCTTGTTCTCCCAATGTCGGTATCCCCTAAGGATAATACATCCTGGTTGCTTACCAGAAAAGCTGTGACTTCTATTTCTTCATCTGTTAGATTATTTCGGCATCACCCTTGTAAATGATCTAGATTTGGGTTCAGTGTTTGCATGGCATGTCTAATAGGTGAGAAAGACTCACACTGGCCTACTTAAGAGACTGGTTCGCAGCTAGCTACACAACCTCGCCAAAGCTTGCAATGCTTCGAGCAGCTAGGAGTGTCTTCAATCCTGTCATATTTGGAATATATCAGGTAGCTCATGTTGCCCCTAGGGTCTCCCATAATCCTAGCTGCTATTATCTGCTCATGGTTTGCTGGAATTGAAACCGATTCACTAACTAACACTTGCATTACAGGAATTTCTAATTGGTCGGGGTAAACAAGGCCACCTCTTCATTTTTAATACGCAGTGCTGGCCCTTTTATGTCAATAAAAAATCTGTATCGATTCATGATGTCCACCCCTAGAATTACCTTATCGGTGATATCAGCAACAAGAAAAGGTCTTTGTTAATGTCCAAGTTCCAATCCTTACCTCCAAATCCAGCTGTCCATGCACAGGTGAAGTGTCTCTGGTGTCTGTATTGAGTCTGTATGGGATGGGTGTTCTCTTCAGCTTTTTTCTACTTACAATGTGTCTGCGAACTATAGATGCTGATGCCCCTGTGTCAACAATAAGTAAACCCTGACTGCTATTGATCCATCCATTGAGCAACAAACTGTCATAGCCTCTACTAAGTACGGATACAGGAAGAACCCCTGGGGCTACCATCTCCTGTAGAGCTGGCATGCACCCCCTCACACCAGCTACTGCTTGTTTCCCTGTTGATATTCCTGTTTCTCTTCCTGTTACTATGTCTGTCTGCATGTCGTACAGTCCCACTAGAAGTGTCCTGGTTCATTGCAGACGAAGCACCGCGGGAGTTTGCCTGCTCTCCTGATCTGTTTACCTGGAGTATCATTCAGCAGCTTCTTCAATGTCCTGAGAATATCTACTTCATTAGTGGTGTTTCTAGCGTTTTCTCCATTGTAGGTCTCCAGTCCAGCTCTCCTTGTCCTTATGCTTGTGTTGCTTGAGGCACTGCATGCTGCCTCGATTTCCAGGGCATGGACCAAGGCCTCGCAACTCTTCTTGTGCCGGGCCAGACGAAGAGTTTGCTGAACCTCCACATCTCTGAGTCCGTCTAAAAAACACACACTGGCGGCTAGCTGCTGGCATAGTCTTTCTGGTCTGGAACTGGTATGGTCTAAAGCAGCTCTAGTGGAGATCCTCTCAGGGCCAAGACAAGTTCCGTAGCCTTTTCTTCCTTACCCGAACCATTTACTAACCATTTACTTCTGCAGCTGCCTCGAATTGTCTATGAAGTTTGACCATCAAAGGTGGGTGGCTTGAAATTTGAGTGGCTGTTGGAAGTGCCTTCCATCAAACATTCTTGGAGAAAATCTTATGGTTTGTAGCAGCAGAGGCTTCTTTGATCATCTGTCGGCACTCCTCGGTTACAGCTTCTGCATGCTGTTCAGTGTCCTGTTGGAGCTGAATCATCTGTTGTTCCTGTTGTGCAAGATGCAGCTCCAAACACTTGACTTTACCCTCGAACTGAATTTCTTTTTCATCCATTCTCTTCTTCATTTCTCTTTGGTTCTTCTTCATGTATTCAATCTGTCTGCATAGCATTCGTCATCCCCTCTTGGCAGTTATTCATTTCATTCTTCATCTTTTCTTGTTAGTTCATTTCATTTTTCATCTCTTCTTGGCCATTCTTCATTTCCTCCTGTTCCATTTTCATTTCTTCCTGGCCCCTCTCGATTTTATTATTTATTTCAGCCAAGAAACCCATTGTGGTTTTAAGTTCGCCAGCAGCCATCTTTCTTGTCCACATACACTACCATTATCACAACTGTCCTATGATCTATAGTGTAATTTGACCTACAACCTAACCTAAACTTCTACTGAAAATTAAAACTTTACTATTACTACATTTAAAACTAATTACAGTTACTAACACTAATATTAATAACAAAAATCTAAATCTTAATTATTTTTAATTGTTTATTAACTATTAGTAATTTATTTAATTAGGGCTATCTCACTTCTGACACCAAAATGTTACGACTTATATGGGGAGATAGCCCAATTAAGTTTTATCACAGTTTTATTAGTTACTAATTTTTACATAAATGATTGTACTTAAAAATGTCTGATCACCAATCACTAACACTTAAAAATGTTTATTCGCAAGTCACTCAATGTCAAGTTCTACAGTTCGCACTCCTCACTGGAGCTAGGCTCAGCAGTGGCTCGCCCCTTACCTCGTGTCTGTTTACACACAGTCTCGTGCCACTCTGTCGCACTCTCTCGATCCCATCGCTCCGCGTCACGCCACTTTTGAGGGGGCGTCTCTCACCGTCTTCGCCGATGTTGCACTTCCCAGTCACGTGGTTACCCCCTCCACTGCGCGGCTCTGGGTGGGTCCCGCACGCACTTCTTTAAGTGGTGCGCCTGTGAGTTGGAACACCCGCCATACAAGTACTGGTCACAGTCACTTCAGGTGCAAGTCTCTTCCCTTGTTGTGGGACACGAAGCCACCACAGCCTAGTAACAATGTGTTTAAGTTCCTTTCACTAGAGTCTGGCTGGGGGCGACTCAACGTCCACAGGGTTTTTAAAATCTGGTTCACACAGTTTTATATCACCACAGTTTCTTCAGCAATATCATCAGTTAACATTGTGCTGGTGTGCGATCAGTTGAGTTGGGCATGACGTAGCACTACGTAGGTGTATAACACTGCAGTTCTCTGCAACGTATTACTAGAAAAAACGTAAAATTAATAGTGATGTTTATACACCAAAGAACACCAGTTTATAGACCTTAACTGAGCACAATAGATAAATACGGCAGCAAAAAAATTTGGGTCCATGTAAACCGTACTTCTAGGGGCGTTTGCTGCATAAGTTTAAATGTTGTTCTGACCGTGGGTAAAAAATTTGCATTCAGAAAAAAAATTCAGTTTTCAAACTGACAAAAGTTTCACACTGACTTGCAGTAAATGATGTTTCGCCAGGGGACCAAATAAGTCATCAGGACGACTCGTCACCTTGTTCGATGCGGGAGTGACGTGCACCATCAACTCAGTGCCACGAGCCAACATTGCAAGCCCAGTGTGAAAACGGGCCGTAGAATGTTTTGCAGTCCTTCTCCAAGACATCCACAGCCCGGCTACCAAACACGTCTGATACCATTCAAGCGTACATCGCGAATTCGTTGCTCGGCAGTGCTGTGCTGTGCGTGACGTCACTCTCATTGCGCATCTAGTGGCCGCCCCATGAAACAACAAATTATTAACTGTAAATATTCAAATAAAAACAAGTTATAATAGTTATTAAGATTGCATAAAAATTCAGTTAAAGTTAACAAGTGGCCGAGGGGCCACAATATTTGAATTTTAAAAGAAAATTGATTTGTCACACTAACACCTCAGGTAAAAGTAGCCTTTTAGAACTCCAACATTTACACGTAGAAATTTAAGTAGTAATTTTACTTGGAAACATAAAACTAAATATTTAAATTTTGGTTTTTATTTCATTGTTTATAACACTGTGTTCTTGTCAGTTGTGTAATTTCATTAAAACAAGTCATACTTAAATACATATACATTAATGTCACTATGTAGACGTCGACCGGGGCTGCTCCCTCCTTAGCCTGATGTGCCTCACGTCTCGCCCGACCCCTCTCCTCCCACCATCTCCCTGTTTCAGACCGCCCGCCATGTCCGCCATGCAAGAGGCGACTGGAGTCTGTGCCACGCACTCCTAAAATAATACTTTAACTGAAATATTTTTTGTAGTTTTACTCATGTGTTATTCCCTGAGTGTTTTGTTTTCTTTCAGCTTAAGTAGGGACTAAGCAGCTCAATGTGCAAACCCTTTCAGAACGTACCCAGACGCGGGCAGTTTATGTTTTGAACTTAATTAATAACTGCCAATACGAGTAAATGTTATTATTTTGTAATAAGTGGTTGTAATTTATTATTCAGTGCTCGAGAGGTTCTGTTGTGTTTTCTGTTTCGTCACGTAAATAAGAACGGCCTAACGGTAATTAAACTGCTTCCTGCCGCCTTGACACCTAGACGACTGCGAGTCTATCTGGATCGCCACCCGGAGCAGGGCGTGGCGACCACTTATGATTGCTTCCTGTCCTCTGGCATGTGGGGACACCTGGAGACCACTCTGGTTTCTTCTCGTGAGCCAAGGAGCGGGCGGTTAGGCTAGATTTGAGTAGTTAGGGGGTTGTGAGCCTCGTCGCACTTGGGCGACGTGATGACCCTGAGAGAGGATAGTCGGGTCAACGCTCACACACCGCGCGACTCTTTCAAATCCAGTACGATAGCAATGAAATGAATGAAACACGTGTGTGAAAACTAAATACAGACTATTTGAAAAACACACAGGTCCTGCCGCTTGTGTGCAAGAGGCATGTTCGGCTGTGATGGGGAGGAAGACATCATTGCTAAGGATTACAATTACTATCCGTACCAAAACAATTTCTTTGTAACCTGATGAAGCTAAGTTACTGTAATTTTGTTATATTGTCCTTACTTTTTTTTTCTGTGCTGGGAGGGAGAGACACTCGCCGGCTGCGTGCCTACAGGAGCGCAGTCCGTGCCAGCGCTGTGCATAGCTGCTTGGTGCAGACACTGGATGCTGTTCAGATCCACTGAGCTCCTCTCAGCCACATGCTACTTAGTTTCAGTTGGTGAACATCGTTTTCATCTGCGAAATATTGTATTCTCATAATTTATGTGTAGTCACCATTAAAATTTGCAATTCGTAAGGTATTGTGATCTATGAGTAAGAATTGTGTGAGCTCTTGCTAAACTGGAACAATAATGATGCAAAGTAAAAAATATGTTCTATTTAAATGTGAACTCAAAAACTAATTTATTTTGGCAGTCGATGGCAAATTTTAGATGGGGAGGTTTCAGTTTTGTGTGTAAGAAATGTACCTCGCAAACACTTACAGAAATTAGACTCTCAAATTTTTTTTTTCTTTAGTGTTGCAAGTATAGAAATTTAAAGGATGTTGTAATTAGTAACTACAAATGTTAGTCCAGTGAAATGTCTTTACCTGACAAGTTCGTGACAGCTGTGTTGTGTTAGCAGTTTTGCAAGATTACCAAATGTCGGTATAGTTTCATCGGGAGTACTAAGTGTTAAAACATGAAATTAACCTGACAGTGGAGATAAACTGTGAGCAAACTTAAAAGGCAGGCAGCACAGCAATATGACAGCCATAGTCCACTTGAAACAGTTTGAATGCAAGCGGCTAGAGGTGACCCTCACTGTGACACCACCCCGTGGTCCTCATGTTGCAGAAAGTATGCTCGATTGTTTACGTTTGTGCTTGTGCTGCGGCTGTTGCAGGAGTACAAACGCGATAACCCGTTCAACACAGACATGGACTTCCAGTTCCTCCCGCTGAGAACGAAAGTAGAAATCCTGCATGCGCTGTGCGACTTCAGGCTTGACGGAGACGACGTTCAAGATCTCTTGAAGGTTTGTGTGAATACTCTCTGAATGTGTTGTCTGCTGCGGAGACCACACACAGGGAAAATAAGGAAACAGGGAAAACTCAGGGAATTGGAAAGGTGTCTTTCAAACCCTGGAAAACACAGGGAAATGTTCAGTATCCAAAACTGTACCAGAAATTTTTTATTTATATGTAAAATAATAATATCTTAAACTAGAATTAATTTTAATCATAAAATTGTATGCTCTTAATAATCTGTATCTGGTTTTTACTGTTACCTAAACATAAAGAATACAAACAAGGTGTGTCAGTTTGAAGAATAATCAAAAGTGTATACTCAATTGCACGATCCCAATCAATAATTTATCATTTCAAAGTTTGAGTGAACAAATTTATTTGTTTAGTTTTTAGTACTGGCAGTTTTTTGTTACTTTACAGTGCAAACTGTATGTGGTGTTGGATAACATTTTATTGTAGATTTGTGCATGCTATGTATGTTTGTTGGAATGAGTTTTAATAATAATAATTATTGTTGTAAAATATGTTATCTTGCCAGATAGACTGATGATGAGGCAGTAAAAAAAAGTTAGAGTGTGTGATTTTACCATTCTATAATTGTAAATAATCATCACAAAGAATAATGCACATTTACACTTCACCATGTCATCAGGATGTTGCACTGATGATGTTTCGAAGAATTGCCGGCACTGCGTGAGGGCAGTGTGAGGGGGAAACAAAAGTACCAGGGTCTGGTCTGTAGATGGCACAGGCGTGCTATCTGCAGAAGGGAAAGAACTTGAGCTGGCCAGCGGAGTGATATGAAATAGCCTCAGGATGGGACTAGTATTGTGCATGGCAGGTGCATATTGAACTGGGGTGTACTGCAGGGAAGAGAAGGGAAAATTGGTGCGACTTGGCGCGAGAACCTTGGGTGGGCAGAGGATAGAAGCCTGTCACTGGGTGTGCATTTGCAAACTTTTTAGATAACACTGCAACCTTGTTTCGAATGTTATTTTTACAGCATTAAGCCATGCCTATTTTACTAATCAGAAGGGTAACAATATTGTTTTCACCAGTGTCATTGTCTTACTGATAATTTGTACTCATTCTGGTTTTTATTAAACAATAATAATATTTTAAATTTCCATTTTTGGTGTTAATATTATGGCTTCATAGCGGTGTCTGCTGAATCTTATTTTCATTTGAAATGATCATGCTAATACACAACTGTAAAACTAATATTTCCTGGTTTAGTATTACTGATGCGGGGTGAAGGAAACAATGTTCAACCCGCGGGCTGCCAGGGATCCTCTCTGAACAGCAATTGTAGAACAAGAATTTTTGTTTGAAGGATCTTATCAAATATGTGGTGGAGTAGGTTGGGAAACTTCTAAAAGTGATGAATGCGGGAATGAAGAGTCCAATGTTCCATGCTGAGGAAATTATACTTATTGTTTGTCAGATCTAAACAGACTTGCTGTACCAAGGTCCGGTGGTATGATCGTTGTCACATCAGGGAACTGTAGTTCATCCAATCAGCAGCTGTGGTTAGCCCTATTGCAGCATTGGAGATGGTGTTTGGCATCAAAACCCTGTGCCTGCATTTGAAAAAGTTAATTTACCACTAATGTCCTAGCGACACTCTCTCCATACCATTTAATTTGAAGATACCTTAATCTTTCAAAGCCAACGTTGCCATCTTGGCCAAAAGTACACTAGCATTTACTCCATAACCAGTTTTCTTGCTATTTGACACATTACTACTAGACATCATCTTGACCTCTTCTCGAAACTGAAGGAGTTCTTCCTACCTATGTCTGCACGCCGAGACACTGCGAATGGTCAACGCCGCCTCCAGCAGAGTCAATGAACTCCTCCCGTCAACGTGGCTCTTGTCTGTTTTCTCAAGGATAAAAGAAGGGACATTTGCACATTATCGTGTATGACAGCCAGCTTTGAAGTCTCACGAAAAACCCATCCCAGCACTACCAGTTACGCTGACGTCGTCCAGGGCTACGCCCCTCCTAAGCCCGATGTGACCCGTCCACGGCAGCACCCCTCTCCCCCCACCAGCACCCTCTATTTCAAACATCCCGCCGACGGCGAGCGTGTGTAGGTGAGTGTGTGTGTTGCGGCCATACAAGAGGCCAGTAATTAGAGTCGGTGCGGCTTCCCCGTAAATCCTAATTATTAAATAAGAATTGTCAACCTTTATTTTATCTTTTAATTCCCAAGGGTCGTATGTTTGCAGGTCCATTTTTCTAAACAGACGTTACAGCGCCACAAGCGACCGCTAAGAGAACTACCAAATTAACTTTTCATTATTGTAATTCTTTTATTTAGCTTTGTTAATTAGGTGGAAGGAGCAGAGGCAGTAACTTAATTAATACTGGTTTACTAAATGTTTATTCATATTTCATTGTAAGTAAAAACGTAAATTGAACAGCTAACGGTAACGGGAGCGGAAGGAGGCGCCATGACATCCCCTAGCCAGGTAGTCTAATCTTGGAACCGCCCGGAGTAGGACGCGTGCTGTACCTCGTCGCCTTCAATACTTGGTAAGAACTGATCATTTAGCATCCGGCCGTGTAATAATTTTTCTGAATCGCTTTTAACCGCTTCGAGGCCTACTCCGGGTGGAAGACTCTTTAACATAAATATTTTTTCCGCTCAGACGGACTTTTGAAATCGACTGCGTTGCGAATCGTAGGTCAGGCCACAAGGTGACCTGGCCCTCCTCTAAGCTGATTCATGCCGTTGGCTTTTTAACCGCTTAATAAGTAAATATGTAAGAGGAAGGAGTGAATAAAACTCGGGCGCCTTGAAGTCTCCATCTTTTCATTCTAACCACGTGTGTCCTTAAGGAGTGTATGGCGTGTGGGACGCCTAGAGCCCACTTGGGATAATTGTTTCATGGTGATAGCGTACACGACGCTGAGAGCGGGTGTTAGGGCCACCGTAGGTGAATAGGGTTGCGTGTCTCGCCCCACACGGGCGACGTCACGACCAGGAGAAAGAGTCTCGCCGGGTCCACGTGCCCACGAACCACGTGGTGGCGCCCACAACATAACATCTTTATAATTCAGCAACCCAGTGCGATAGCAACGCATTGCTACAGCTCTTACTCATTAAAGAAAGGAATATCTTATTCAACCGGTATTGGTTCACTGAGGTGCAGAAGGCAACGAAACAGAAGATGGAAGTGCTTTAGAGTCAGCGGATCAGCAAACCTCAGTTCTTGCTGGCTGTACGTAATGAACTCGTGAATGCTGAAGTGTTTAGAGAATGAAGGTGGAGGTAGGCTGCAGGAACAACACTCCCAGCCATGTTCCACCGCTGACGAGACGTTAGCGGTCATCCTGGCCAGGTGAAACTCTTGGGCATTTGCAGCAGATATTATTGTTTTATTAGACATTGGCAGACATCACCCACGTGGTTCCCACAGACACAGAAGACTCAGGGAATTGAAACTGTATCTTCAAAACCTGGAAACACAGGGAAATTTCCAAATATCTGTCACCAAACTGGATTAGTAATTTTAACACTAGTGTGTTCCTCTAGTCTCTTAAAATTAGCTGGTGTTTTGATTACAAATTCATATGCATTTGCATTCTTCATTAATTAGATGTAAGGGAAACAGCTAATGAAATACGTAACTGTGTATTAATTTAATGATTTTAACTATGGTAAGTCAATAGTCATTCTAATGCTTACCGATAATAATGTGTTTTTTTCTTTCTTTCAAAGTTTGATCCCATTTAGTGGTTTTATGCTACATACTGTTAGTGTTTATTGGTTGCATAACATTGATGGAAATGATAACATTGCAAACTGTGTCTTGTGTGGGAAAAGATTTTATGGTTAGTTTGACATGTTAGGTGTAAATTAAATGTGTTCGGATGCAAATTTTTAGTTTAATATGTTTATATTATCTTGCAAATGAGAAAAAGCGTGAGAACTCTGACCTAGCACTGGAAGTCACAGGAGAAAGATGTGGCAGTCAACAAACAGTTGTATTGCAACTGAGTCACTCTTTTCAGTATTTCAGCAGCAAACAGTTACCAGGTTAATTTTCACTGTTTTTATCTAATACTATCGATACCCATGGTCTGCAGGGATTTTCCCTTCGTCACAAAGCGCTCTGAGGTACTCAGATTCATCTACATCTTTTTGAAAATGTATCTCATATATATATATATATATATATATATATATATATATATATATATATATACACACACACACACACACACACACACACACACACACACACACACACACACACATACACACACGAGGGTTTTTTTTTTTTCAACCTCCGATCGTCTGTAATAAAAAAACGGGAATGAATTGGGAAATTATTTTAACGTCAAAAGAAACGTACATCTTTACTCTATTTTTCCACATAATCACCGTGCAGATTGAGGCATTTGTCGTACCGATGCACCAGCTTTCCAATACCCTCTGCATAAAATGATGCCTCCTGCCTATTCAGCCACGTTTTAACAGTGCCCTGCAGTGTGATTACAGTTTCATTTCTCTATGGCATGCCCATTAATCAATACCCTAATTGCTCGTACACGATTCGACACGTCTCGTAGTGTTTACCCCCTTCCACCAACCATGTGGAGCGGCCAACTCACACCTCAGTTGAAGCTTGGTTATGGGAATGTCAACATGGCTGCAACGATAAACTGTACGGCGAAATGCGAGCTGCGTGGAGTCATCCGTTCCTTACAGGCAGAAGGGCACACTGCAGCAGAAATCCATCGCCGAATGAGTGTTATGTACGGTGAAAACTTTATGAGCAATGGCATTGTGCGAGAGTGGTGTCGGGAATTCCGCGAAGGCCGTATTGATGTTCATGATGAAGGTGGCCAAGGAAGGAAGTCGGTAGCAACAGATGAAACAGTTCAGAGAGTTGATGCAGTTGTTTGTGAGAGACGTCATTTCACGATTTCAGAACTGTCTGAACAATTTCCGCTCATTTCAAGGTCAGCCCTATACGCCATTGTTACAGACAATCTCGGATACAGGAAAATCTGTGCCCGATGGGTACCCAAGATGTTGACTGACATCAACAAGGAGCGGCGAATGGCATCAGCCTTGTCGTTTTTGCTGCGTTACGCAGACGATGGTGAACACTTTTTGACTCAAATTGTGACAGGTGATGAAACATGGATTCATTTCGATAATGAAGAAACAAAACTTCAATCACAACAGTGGATGCACACCTATTTTCCAAACAAGCCAAAAAAGTTCAAACGGACATTCAGCACCAAGAAACAGATGGCTACAGTGTTCTGGGATCACCAAGGTGTGCTACTGGTTGATTTCATGGAGCCAGGGACAACAATCAATGCTGCTGCATACTGCGCGACACTACGACGGCTAAGACAGTCGATACGCAACACGCGGAGAGGAATGCTGACATCTGGTGTTGTCTTGCTTCATGACAACGCCCGACCGCATAGTGCCGCCGTAACACAACAACTCCTTGCAAGATTTTGATGGGAAGTGTTTGATCACCCTCCTTACAGTCCGGATTTGGCACTGAGTGACTATCACCTTTTCCTCACGTTGAAAAAGTGGCTTGGAGGACGACGCTTCAACACCAATGATGAACTGCAGAGCACTGTTAAAACGTGGCTAAATAGGCAGGAGGCATCATTTTATGCAGAGGGTATTGGAAAGCTGGTGCATCGGTACGACAAATGCCTCAATCTGCACGGTGATTATGTGGAAAAATAGAGTAAAGATGTACGTTTCTTTTGACATTAAAATAATTTCCCAATTCATTCCCGTTTTTTTATTACAGCCGATCGGAGGTTGAAAAAAAAATAACCCTCGTATATATATATGTGTGTGTGTGTGTGTATATATATATATATATATATATATATATATATATATATATATATATATATAATTATTGAATCTTTAAAAATAGGGCAGTAGGCTAACCCAATTGCCATCACAGCCCGTGTACACTGAAAGACATTAAAACATAATTGTTATTTTTGTAACAGTCTACTTAACATAAGACAAAAAAGCAATTAATTTAATTTTTTTTTTCCTGATTTTAGTTACAAATAGTACTTAATATTACAAGAAACATCATTTTTTAAAAATTTAACTTAGCCTATGTCCATCTAAAATAATGTAGCTTTAACACAGTCCAGTATTTTTAGGCTTTACTTCTTACAAAATTTATTAAGGACAGCATAGTTAATACCTCTGAACTGATTGTTGTGTTTCTGTAGAATCTGGAGTCGGATAGCTTACGGGTCGAACCCTTAGGACACGACGAGAATGACTCTGCCTATTGGTACTTCTACGGCACTCGACTGTACAGGGAAGACTTACCCAAAAACGTAAGTACAAATTTTAAATGCTGTGTTATGTTTTCATCAGGATGATGCTTTTACTGGATTTGTACCAAACTTTATGTATTAATTTTTTTTTCCAATTTTAGTTTTAAATTTTTTGGTGTAAAAAAATTCCAAATGAGAGTCACTATCTGGAGCAGTCTCCTAATATATGTTATGTACGTAATATATATTTGTATTATTTATGTTATTTGTTATTATTTTATGATTTAGGTTATGTGTATTTTGTATGTTATAGACATAATGTCAGGGGCGTAGCCAGGGGGGGGGGGGTTTAGGGGTTCAACCTCCCCCTCCCCCCAGAACCAAATCTTTTATTAATTTCTTATTCATAACTCAAACAAATTTCATATTAAAATTAATAAAATTTTTACCATTACAATATTTAAATTTAAGTACCGAAAACTGCTAAAATAGCACTATTTTACACCTTAAAATCCAAATTTTCCCGGGGGAGGACCCCCGGACCCCCCCCTTTAATACAGGAAGGGGGGGGAGGGGGGTGGGCATGCTTCTTAACACCCCCCCATACACAAATCCTGGCTACGCCACTGCATAATGTATTTTATTCTTTAAACAGTGTCTTTGATATTAGGAAAACCAGAGAAAAATAATTATTTTTTCGGGAATGTATAATTAGTGTGTAAATGTCGGGAGAGTGTGAGAGTGGGGTGTAATGAGTGTGTAAATGTCGGGAGAGTGAGTGAGCGGGGTGTAATCAGTGTGTAAATGTCGGGAGAGTGTGGGAGCGGGGTGTAATCAGTGTGTAAATGTCGGGAGAGTGTGGGAGCGGGGTGTAATCAGTGTGTAAATGTCGGGAGATTGAGGGAGCGGGGTATAATCAGTGTGTAAATGTCGGGAGAGTGTGGGAGCGGGGTGTAATCAGTGTGTAAATGTCGGGAGAGTGTGGGAGCGGGGTGTAATCAGTGTGTAAATGTCGGGAGAGTGTGGGAGCGGGGTGTAATCAGTGTGTAAATGTCGGGAGAGTGTGGGAGCGGGGTGTAATCAGTGTGTAAATGTCGGGAGAGTGTGGGAGCGGGGTGTAATCAGTGTGTAAATGTCGGGAGAGTGTGGGAGCGGGGTGTAATCAGTGTGTAAATGTCGGGAGAGTGTGGGAGCGGGGTGTAATCAGTGTGTAAATGTCGGGAGAGTGTGTGAGCGGGGTGTAATCAGTGTGTAAATGTCGGGAGAGTGTGGGAGCGGGGTGTAATCAGTGTGTAAATGTCGGGAGAGTGTGGGAGCGGGGTGTAATCAGTGTGTAAATGTCGGGAGAGTGTGGGAGCGGGGTGTAATCAGTGTGTAAATGTCGGGAGAGTGTGTGAGCGGGGTGTAATCAGTGTGTAAATGTCGGGAGAGTGTGGGAGCGGGGTATAATCAGTGTGTAAATGCCGGGAGAGTGTGGGAGCGGGGTGTAATCAGTGTGTAAATGTCGGGAGAGTGTGGGAGCGGGGTGTAATCAGTGTGTAAATGTCGGGAGAGTGTGGGAGCGGGAGAAGAGCGGGGTGTGTCTTGCCGCAGCAGAAGAGGGCCAAGGACAAGGACAAGGACAAGGACAAGCGCAGGAAGGGGCGCGATGAGAGGCGGCGCCGCAGGCACGACTCGGAGGCGGAGGATGGGGCGGGCCCCGGGGCGGGCGGCGCCTGGCAGGTGGTCTGCTTCACCCAGGACGACTGGGACCAGGTCACCGGCGGCTTCAAGGACTCGGCGGCCAAGTGCGAGCGCTCGCTGTACCACACGCTGGCCGAGGACTTCCTGCCCGAGATACCGCGCCTCTTCGCCGAGAAGGAGCGCCTGCAGAGGTACGTCTGCGGCTCGGAAACAAGACCTTGCGTCCAACCGTCATTGAGCGGCGACATGATTAGCGGGGCGGGTTTCTTCAGATCCCAAAAATTACGAAATCAACAGTTAATAAGTGCAAATATAAGTAAATTCGTCAATTACATTGTAGATTTCATTTCACTCCTTCTTTGTATCCATACAAAATAGTGATTATTCAATAAAAAATGATTCAATTTTATTCATAAAAGTATGCAATCATTTCATCAATGTTTTTTTATGACGTCACGTGCTGGAACTCACAAATATTTATTTTCAAGCAGCTTTTCGCTAATTTAAAATTTTTTTTTTTTGCCTTGCTTCAGTTTGTGTCTGCACGTCGGATGAAAATTGGCTGGAAGCTGTCCACTTAAATGAACTGGAAATTTCGACAAAAATGTAATAACGGTGATTAGAAAAATTTTTATAGTTGAAAACAGAAAAATTGTTCAATTTTCCATTTTCATCACAGCGCTATTAAAATAATTACCGTACAGATATATCTACATGTCATGTTCACTATTAAAAAAGAAATTTAATTCTAATTGGTGTGTGATTGCATTTACATTGTCTATGCTGATATCTTTCAGTTAAAAAAAAGCAATTTTAATTACATTTATTTTAATGAAAGAAAACCACACGTCTCATAATAGTGACATGTGTGCTGTAAAAAGTGCTCGTTAATATACTTGAAACTTTAACGGTACTCAGTAATACTTAATGTTGTTTTGTCATTACAAGACAATGTGTGAAGGCAATATCTTAAGTGATAAAACTGTTTTTGTGAAATTTTAAAAGAGAACCAAAGTTTGTACTAGAGAAAATATACTTTAAGTTATTATTCAAACAGTAATAAAAATGAGGTAACGGAGTGCATAAAGCACAGGGAATTATGAGCCACTCAACGTAGCGCTAGCCGTCCGAGCTGTCTAAAGGCCGCCTCAAGCTGAACGTTTGTGGCTGCCATATTTGAACTGAACACCAATGAACATCAGCCCTCACAAATAAGACACCAGATAAGACCCACATGTCGCTCGTTTTAGTCTTTACATCAGTTTTCATCGCCTGTAATGCAATATGTATTTCAAGTTAAGAAAGTATGTTCAGTTTTAAAATTAACATTTAGCGCCACGTCCTAAATTTGTGGTGTATTTTACCCTTAAATACGTACCTCGTCACATTGGTATTGGACCATCCTCCATAATCCTAGTATCTTGTATATTACGCTGGTTTCCAAATTGTCTTGGAGGATGTCCTTTGGAGGTAGAGAGTTCAGTCAGTTAACTCTTTTTTTAATACATGGTGAGTTTCCCCAAGAGGCCTATTTATCCATGTGTACAATAAAGAAGACATTGTTGAGATACTTTAAACGAGACTACTGTTAAGATATTTCACCAAAATCTTCTCTCAGTAGCCTGGCTTATAAAATTAATGCATTTCCTTCGAATGGCTCACTGCTTGGAGTTCTTCAGCTCGTCTCTCGTGCTACAATGAAACAGGTCCAACAGCTTTATTCAAGTAGTTTTAAAATGATGTTTGTACCGTATTTCCTCGCGTAAAGCCCCCCCCCCCCCTTTTTTCTCCAAATTTTCGACTCCAAAAAAGGGGAGGGGGCCTATACGCGAATTTGGAGGAAAAAATAGATTTTTTTTTTCAGGTTTAAAAAACTAACATTTAATAAAAGCAAAATGAAATACTGCCACATCTTATTTAAACGCCAATTAAATTTTGATTAAATGAAACAGCTGGCGGAATGACTAGCAGGTCGTGCGTCTTTGTTCTAATGAGGGAGGGTGGGGGAGGCAGCGACGCGGCAGGAGGGAGGGAGAGGCAGCTAGTCCGCAGGGGGGAAAGGCAGCGCTGCGCTGAGGCGTGTAAGACGCATACAGCAAGATTGCAATTTGCTCCCACGTCTACTGACTCGAATAAGTAACATACTGTGGTTTGAACGTTAGTATGTATTTCATTTTTCTGAACAGCAAAATCATTCTTGTATCCGGAGTTACAACAACAATGCAAGGCTCGCATCTCTTTCGTTGCTAAAGGCATATCAATGTTAGCATTAACTATGCGTGCTTTTTACACCACCTGCATATTGCAGTTTAAATGAATACCATACATGCGTGGATGTATGTTATAATTTTTTTTGACTGGTTTGTGGCCGGCCCCTAAGTAAAGAGCTGTCAAAAAGAGGCATGTAAAGAAAATCTTTTTCTAATGTAAGGTTGCTTGTAAGATTCCATTGCTGAACTGATGACAGGGAGTGACTGTGGAATATCTGGTAGTCTCCTGGCAGTTTACATTGGAGTGTTTGTGAGGTTATGTTTTCATATGTATAATTTATTTGCAATATAAATTATTTAATTATTATTTAATAAATAATTAAATTTTCAAATTAGAATTAACAGTCAGTATATTTAATAATTTTCATTACTCATTAAAATTTATCTCCATTATTTTACTAAATAAAATAATAATTTTATACATTGTTTATATGAATACTGAGAAATCATTAATTTTTTTTTTAATTTGATTATATTTTATACTTTATCAACCGTGTTTATATCATCACCAAAGTCCTATTATTATTTTATTTTTATTATTTATATGCATACCAAATTAAGGTTAGTTTTTTACTATGCCAAATAAGTAAAACGTCAAGACAAGAGGGCCTATGTTCAAGTCTCTGCTAGAGGAGGCGCACCCAGCGACCTATCCATGTACAGGGCAGAAATGTGTTCAGAGAATAAACGCATTGGTAAAGATCGCACGCTTTCACGGCCCGGGCTTGCTTGGCTTCTGGCCTGCCACAACCCAGAAGTCAAGCAGCCCCAATAAACACTGCATTACTCAAACGGCAAGTGTGAGAATCAGCCCATTCCAACTTCGAACCCTCCGCTACCAACTCCCAACTCCCACCCTATCCGTTTCCTGCCAGTGGAAACCCTGGTGTCAGATAATGAAGTAGCCCCCATAAGAATCAGGCCATTACAGTCGGTGTCAGAAGCTCGGGGCGTTACATAAGTCTCTTTTACTGTCAACTCAGTTCTCTCGTCATTGCATTTGTCTCCACACGCTTATTGAAACAGGTGGCAAAACTGTGTGGTTGGCATGCGTGCTAGAAATAAAACTACGTTTAGAGTGAGCGAGTATGGGAGAGTACAAGCATGCAGTTGCGCATCCGTGTTAGTATTTAAGTGCATAAGTATGCTAGATCACAAATATGTGAGTATTGAGAGGTACTTTTTTTTACATTCCAGGTTGGCCTGGCTAAGCAACATTGAGGATGAATTCTAAGTTTCATTTAGTTGTATTAACAATAAGAGTTTTTTAAGGTAGACTTTTTTTAATACTAAAAAAATCACTTCTTACTTGTCGAGATGATTTTCCACACATTCACTGTAGACTTAATATGTTGCTCGATAAAAAAGAAAACATTATGTCCCTTTGTGTTATTTTGAACAAAAGGGACCAATAAACCCGTAAAAGTGACAACAGTCACCCTGGGCCGATGCCGACGCCTGGGGTTGTAATTTATAGTTTAAAGTCCAAAAACTAATAAAAAAATGTTTAAGTTTCGGCCTGGCCCCAACTAGCAGACGTGAAATTCTCTATTTACATAATCTCAGCTCCTTTTTTATGTGAGCTGTCGACAACACGACCAAATACGGCGACAATCGAGCAACAACTAGTTGAACGATGAAGATGTATTCCTTACAAAGATGAAAACAAAGGGGTGGAAACCCCTTGTCAACTGACCAATCACAATTCAGAACCAGTTACATGACCAAATAAGGAATAATCCTGGAAAATTTTTTTTTTTTTTTGAAAGTCTGGAAAGATGCATCACACCACCGCATGGCTCGCCCTGATTGGCTGGCGAGACAGCACCCAGCGAAAGTTCTAGTCCATTACTGAGCAACCATGTGCTTACGCACTGGGTTTTCCCAACAACGCACTAACTTGAGGCATGAAAAATAACTTACTGGCGACAAAGTGTCTCGCCCGTGTCTTTCTTTTTAAACCTTCTCTAACTTTATTGCCTCACTAACCACAATATGCTTTGTTATGGTAAAAATGTAATTAATAGACATATTAATTTTATATGACCAAACAAATTAGAGTGAAAAAATAAAAATAAAACACACTATAATCAGCTTTATGTAAAACCTAATCCAAATTAATAATAATTAATATTCAATCACAAAAAAAAAATACATCAAATGCCTATGCATAATAGAAGAAACATGAACGTGAATTAATTATGAAACAATAAAAAAACATCAGCAACATACATCGTCAGTTAATTGTTATAAGTAGCAGGGGGGCAGGAATTATTCTATGTTACCACCTCTTTTATTTATTAACATTTAATACGTTTTCATCATCCACGCATGGTTTTCTGTCTATACTGAAGAGGGGGAGGTGCTGACTGTGATACTCTCATTTTGAAGTTTAAAAAAAACTTAAATGTTTACTAGCGTGGAGCTGTTAAATTGACAGGATTTACGGAAATGAAAAATTCTGTATGCATATGACTTTTTTTACCCAAAAAAAAAGAAGAAAAAATTCAAAAGCCTAGTAACAAAGACAAGTTGACAAGACAAGTGGTTACTTTTGATGTTTAATTACTATTGAAGGAAAGTAGACCGGTCTTGACATGTAGGCTTTAAAAATATATAAATTTCCTTTTGTATAAATACCTTAGATATTAGTAAATATTTTAAATCAAATGAACTTATGGTTAGCTGTGATGGCTGAACTGTGCAGTTCGCCGGACAGCAGAGTCGCAGATCAGTGTGAAACCACGTGATGAAGCTTCAGTAGACACAAGAGGCTGGACCGGATGCATGCATGTGGACCCAGGAGTTGTACCTAACTGTGCAAAAGATTAAGTTCAGGTTAGCAACAACACACAGAATTTTACCCCGCAGAAAAAAAAAAAAAAAAAATACATTGGTTAAAGAGTTCATGTTGCGTCGGAGCATGATGAAGAAGTTGCTCGCAGCAATGAACCTATTTTTTTTTTTTTGCGAAAAGAAGCTCAAGGAACAAAATGCATTACAAAATGTTCACAGTCTGTCTTGCCGAAGTTTCACTGATGATGTTCATGAATGGCCGTCTAGAGACGGATTGCTTTCGGCAGAAGAGGACGGTGTGCAGTTGGGACTCGGTAGCGAGCTGGGTAGGGTGAGGGTGCTCAGGGCGCTACTTCGGAGCATCAGGGTCGGAGAGGAAGGAGGAGGCAGCACGGCTGGGACTAACAGTGCAGCAGGTGGATAGGCATCCCTGGCTGAAGAGGAGGGGAAGAGAATGCCAGAGTGGTTGGGAACACTGACACACCTGCAGGCAGACCTTGATGCCAGCTGCATGGCACAGTCAGACCAGTGAACCACGATAACGACGGTAACGACGATAACCCCGCCTGCCGTGCAAGCCAGGGGATGATAGCACTCAGCAGTAGCAGGTGCCTGCTTGTGGTGGCCGTGCCGAGAGGCAGCACAAGAATGGCCTGGAGAAAATTCATTTGTATTGCCACAAAAAAATTTTTAATTCCGTTAAATTAATTCACGATAGATCACTAAAATTTATCAAAATAAATTGCTCTATAAAACTGACCGTAAGTGGTCCGGTATAGAAGTGCGCAAATGTACAAGTATGCTAGTGCACTAGAATGCAAGAATGTGAGAATTAAAATATGTGAGTATGTAAGTGTGAAAAATTTGCAGTGCACAAGTAAGCAAGCATGTGGATTGCATGATTGATTATGTCAAGTATGTGAATGTGTAAGTATGTGAGTGTGCAAGTATGCGAAAGCACAAGTATGCAGGATTGTAAGTGTGCAAATTTGTGAGTGCACAAGTATACGAGTAGGTATGTATGTGTGCAAGAATGCGAGTGCATAAGTATGTGAGTATGTAAGTATGTGAGTATGTAAGTGTGCAAGTATGTTAGTGCAAAAGTATATGTGTGTGTAAGGCAGGGGCACAACAACAGGGGGGGGGGGGCAAGGGTATTTTGCCCCCCCTCTGAAACCTTGAAGTGGGGGCAAACGGTGGCAAAGAAAGTGCTGTGTAATAAATTTTTAGATAATAAAACTGCTTAAATAGACCATTTTTCACCTTGAAATACAAATTTTCCCGGAGGAGGACCCCCGGACCCACGCTTCAATGGGGGGGATCGATGATTCTTTATAAAAAGGTATATTGCCCCCCCTTTGGAAATTTAGTTGTTGCGACCCTGTGTGTAAGTGTAAAAGTATGTAAGAGTACAAGTATGTATGGGAGTGTGAAAGTGTGCAAGTGCACACGTATGCGAGAGTGCACAAGAATGCGAGTTGCCCGGGCTGGGAACCACTGCTGTGGTGTTTGCTTCAGGAAGCGTCTGCTCGAGTGCCAGCCGCGACGGCAGTCCAGTCGCTTGGAGAAACTGAAGCAGCAGAGAGGGGAAGGAGAGAAGGAAGGAAAGATACAACTGCCTAAGGAGCGAGAAGATAATGTTCGACAGGACAAGAGGTTAGATATTTTAACTGCTTTTAGAGTTAAATTCTTCTCAGGCGTGATGCTTTGATCTTCTTAATCACACTTTTTAGTACCAAGGCTGATTTTAGCGGCTCAGGGTTGTATTAGAAATGCTGGTATCACAAATAAGTAATTCGTTATCTTCTGGGTTTTCTTATTTTAAATAGCTTAACAAACACATAACATAAAGTCTCGTTTCTTTGATGAACAGCACCCTTGTAGCAGTAGATATTTTAATCACGATCAAAATTCCCAAATTATACTCATTAATATTATCCAAAAGAAAAGAGTTTTGTTAGGAACTTGTACGGTATAATACCGGTACAACGTACATCATTATAACGTATTTTTCACTTTAACTTTTTTTTTTAGTCGCAGCTGAAAATCATATAGTATTTACTAAGCAAAATTGTTTCAGTGAACTAGTATCGTAATTGTCACTATAATGTATGAATTTCACTGGTAGCGTGGTATTGTTACTTCAGAATTTACTTAAACTGTTAAATACCTATATATCCAGCTAAATCATAAATATTGTTGAACAAACAAATAGTAACCATTTATACCACTGCAATGTAACTTCTAAACTCTAAAAAAAAAAAAAAACCCTGAAAACAAAACATTTGTGCGCTTGACCATAGATTATTGTAGACAGTATGCAACATGTACAACACATAGTATTCAATATATCGAAACACTGAAGTTGAGAAAAAACTATGTTAAATTAGTGGAAAGTGTTCATGCTAATGTATCGTTTGGATTCTGTGTCGTGATTATTTTTGTTTGAATTTATTTTAACATTACGTTTTTTTAAATGCCTCATTTTGTTTTTACCTGAGTATGGGTTGCATATTTCATGGCGGTTTTTAGTTGAATAAAATGTACTACGACCCATATGCAAATTTTGGGTTGAAAACAAATATTATACTGTGTGGTTGAATATGTTCATAATTAACTAACCTATGTTGGTTTTTTAATAAATATAACTCGACGAGTAAGCATAGATTGTTTGATCAAAATATCTCAGCAGTGGCATGAAGTTTTGTGAACAGCTCAGTTATTGTACTTGTGAAGTGTGTGCACCCAACCTGTCCTGGCTCCGGCGAGTGATGCCGTGTCTGCTAGGATGTGAGGGAGAGGAGGGGAGGGACCAGCCAGGGAGGAAGCCATGTGGCAGTGTTGATGGTTCTCCCTCCAACTCTTCTTCCTGCATGTTCCATGAACTGCCACCCACACAATTAACGTGTGTGTCTTGACATGTGTTTGTGACACAACTGCGCCCAATTATTATGTGACAAAACTGCAGCCATGGCTGGTGTTTATATAAGAGCACCTTTTATACTCCTCCAGCCTCACTGTAAACTGAGTAAACTTCGTGCTAGTTTTTATAGTAGCCTGTCCCCTCTTCTCTCTGTGGCAATGGGAGGGGTAAAAAAAAATAAAATACAATGGATAAAAGACAAATAAGGGTATTAAAAATAGCAGTCTTCTCCTTTGTCTGGTTAGGAAGTGTGGGAATTCGATGGGTTGTAAATATGCGCGTGCGTGCGCGCGCGCACACTTTTTTTTAAGATACAAATTATTATTGATAAACAATTTGTGTTCTGATTTGAAAATGGTTGACAAAATATAAACACTTTTTAGCAAAATGTTTATTTATTTAACAATAGATATGTGTTTGCACACAATTCAATTTGTTTAGATTTTTCTTATCTTTTCTGATGGGTTATTCGATGGTTTCTGATAGTTTTAGGATCGAGTTGCGACCCGCTAGTGGGTCGCAACCCACCGTTTGGGAACCGCTGGTTTAGAGCATTGTGTGTGGAGCAGTTGGTGCAATGGTGAAACAGTAGGCCGCAGATTCAAACCAGGGTTGGCTGGTTAAACCACAGTGGTTCAAAATACTTTTTAAACTATGGTTTAAACCAAGTGGTTTTCATAAAAAAAAATTGTTTTTTAAATATTCTATATAAATACAATATGAAAGTTCGCATTCCACTTTAATAACAACAAAAGTTTGGTCATTAATATTGTTTGTAATTGACATGATCAGTATTTATATACTAACCAAGATGATATCATTTAAATTATCTGAATAAGTTGTAAATCCAACCCAGCTAAATACTTCTCTAAAATTAAAAAAAATATTTATTAGTTAATTCCTATTATTTGGGAAATCCCAGACTGTACAGTAGGTCCCTATTCTCTGAGATAACACCCATTCTATGGAGAATCTTCTTCATTGCAGGGGAAATAACCTTCCTGTGGTTAAGTCCCGGTCAGATGTGCAGATTTGCTCGGCTTCAGTTCTTTGATGTTTTAACTTTCCTGATTCAACATGAGTGGCATAAAGTGGGATGATGTATGGATTTTATTCGAACATGGTGAGAACCAAAATAACTAAAGTAATAAAAAAAATCTGGTTTAAACCAAAAATAATTTGGTTTAAACCTAAAAAACAGGTTTTTTTCCCAACCCTTGTTCAAACCCAGGTCACCAATCGAGATGCATATCTGTCCTCCAGGTGTTCCGTAGTCATCACCCAGGCTAGGTGGTGGTTCCGTGTCGCAGGGCCATCGAGAATGTTTGTTTATTTAATGCACGTACTAGAGTGCTGTCTTAAAAAGTTCAGAAAAGTTATAAAAGTTTTAGACTTTGCTTAGTACTTCTAGCTGTTGTAAAGTCTGGGCGGTACTCATCGTCCTGCGACTTCTTTTGAATTGTGTCCCTTGTGATTGCTGCAGCGAACCTCTCTTTAAGGTGATGAATGTTCGTTTGTCTTCTCAGCGCACGAAATGTTTTTGACGTATCCCCACAGAAAATAGCAAAGTTTCCGTATGACCTTGGGTGACTGCGAGACTTAACTTTTTAGCATGTGCAAGAAGCAGGAGTGAGGCTGCAAGTAGGCCGGTGCGAATATCAGTTTTTTAGTTTAGAGCAATTATGAATAGAAATATCAAATTATTCTAGAATACAAATATCAAACAGTAAAAATGAGAATTAGTATACCACAATTTTTTTTTACATAGCAAATACATATTGAAAGAAAAATTAAATGTGTAATGTAGTGTTGTCCGGGAAATTAGACAAATAATACTATAGTGAAAGGTTCGTTAGGTTAAGTCAGCTACAATAATTACAGGAAAAATTTTGTTGAAATATTTAAATTTTGAAAGAAAAAAGGTATATAATTATTTCTCATGGTAATCAAAACAGGATCTCCCAAAAAAAAAAAAATTATTTTAATAAACAGTGCAAAGTGAAAATATAAGGAAAGTGTAGTATGTGTGAAGAAAGTTTTGGAGGCTGGGTTTAAAAAGAATGTACAGTGAGCAGTTTTAACCTATAGTAATATGATGGATGTAGATCTAAAAATAATTTAAAAGGAGAAAATCTGCCTTGATTCTGAAATATTTTTCCAATTTTCGGGATTCTGCACAGCCCTATTTGTAAATGACTGAATATTCGTTTTATCAAAGTGTTAGTTTTCAAAATCAAATCGAATAGGAATAATAAACTATTCAAAACTACTCGAAAATTCAAATATTCGCACAGGCCTAGCTGTGAGGCTATCCTGTCCACTTTGCTTTAGTGTGAGGTGGCACGTAGAAGAATTTAAAACTTTGTCAACGTGGATGCAAACTTTGCTACTTCCATTGCAACGTTGCAACCAGTTTCCGCGGCACCACATCACAAACTGCGCCTTCTGTAGACTGGTCCACTTCCCGCCCCACACTTCAGAGGGTCGCTGCAGCAGTTTATAATCTCAGGGGACTCTATAGCCCGACCCTAGTATCCCTTGTCTGTGGCGAGTGTTACCTTGCTTTCAGCTCAACTAACTTTGTGCTATGCAATGGGGAAAATTGATTTAAATCATTATTCAACACACAGGAAACAAGCCGAAATCAGCCAGTGTCGAACTCTAAATGTAAAATGGTGCAGAGAATTCCGGTGAAGGAATTAGTTGAAGCCGTATCATAATCAGGCAAACACTGTGGGCTAACAACAATGAGGCAGTTCTTTGCCTGTTCATTGGGTTTTCTCTACGAGATGGCGTATGTTCAAATAATGTTTTAAATGATAACTTTGTCCATTTGAAGAAGTAACGATGAGGTAGTTCTTTGTCCGTTCTTCGGGTATGAGATGGCGTATGTTCAAAGTAATGTTTTAAATGGTAACTTTGCCCACTTGAACAAGCTGGGCGATCGCCAGCTACGTGCAGTACGTGCAGTAACATCTAATCTCGGTAACGAACAAATTTATGCGTTTTTAGTGTTCTTACGTTGTTCGTTCAGCATGAATTATGTAATTTCATAAAAGTGAAATATAATTTTTATAACTTGTCTGGCAATTTTTTACTTGATTTTTTGCAAAAAAAAACTTACAGTTCCGCTGTACAATAATTATATAGTAATATAGACTAGTATAAAAATGTGTAAAGATGGTACAGTTATTTTGAAATAAATGTTAGATATTAAAAGAGTTTGTTTAGTTAAAATATGTGTGTCTGCATTCAAGCATGAAGTTATTGTATGTATAACTTTTTTTTTAAAATTGGTTTTAAAGCCACAGAAAAGTTATCCTTGTTATTCTACTCTTTTTTTTTTTACCGTGCTTAAAAAAGCGCGGCTAATACTGTTTGCAAATAGGCATTTTCGAAATCTTAAATGATGTGCTAAATCAATGATAGTGTCGGAGATGTCAAACTAAAAGCGATGGTGCATCGAGCGAGTGTTGCGCGGTGCTGTGCAGCGGCAGGCTGCAGCCGGCGGAGGAGCGGGAGAGGCGCTCGCGCACCGACTCGGAGTGCGGCAGCGTGGGCAGCCCGGGGGACTCGCTGGGGGATGACCGGTCCAACCGCAGCGCCTTCATCGGCCGCCAGACCAACAACTCCCTGTCCTCTGCCACGGGCCAGATCGTGATCCAGGGCCAGCGCCGGAAGCTGCGCAGCTCGCAAGTGTGAGTGCCGCCCGCTCCTTTTCACTTCCCTGTCGTGCATCGTGCGTTCCGAGGAACTTGAATCACTGTCCCTTTTTTTTAGGCAGTTTGATTGCATGTCCGTTACTGTAATTTGATTCAATGTTCCTACATTTTTACTCTATTGGTTTGTGCATGAATCTATGAATGTTAACTTACTTTTGTGTTTAACATCTACCTTATGTACATACCATAAAAAGGATGATATAATTTTTCCACTCATTTGTAATTTCAATAAAATTGATCATCTTAATCTGTGAAAGTGTAGCTAGGTATATAATGTATTTTTCTTTTCTTTTTTTTTTAATTAATTTTTACATAAGCCTGCAATTAGTAATTTCATTATACTGTAATGTCTATGTTTTGTATTTCTTTTTATGCATTTTATATTTTGATGTTTATTTTTAATAGTTATACTTATTTTAACTTTACTTGTTTGTTTGTATTTTGTTTGTATTGTTTATATGTTGTCCTTGTATACATGTGTCCTGCCCACCGCTAAAGCCCTCGGCTGTTGGTGGGCATGTTACAATATTAAATAAATAAATAAATAAATAAACAAATAAAACAGAAGCAGCTACAGCAACAGAATCTAACATCTATTTTCCTAAAAAAATTGAATAGGTGGTTGAATACTTCGACAATGAATGTTTTATGCATATTAAATGTCGGTATTGTGGTTATTTTCACCCAGAATCGCTTCAGCTGTTACAGCTTTGGTGGAGCACTTGCCATATGCGTGATGTGATGTGTACATGATTACCAATAGACTACGTCACAAGTAATTGTTATTCTTTCACTGTCATGCTTAAACATAACTTAATGGTTAAGTTCATTTTGTCTTTAACTATTTTCTTTCCCCATTTCAAATAGATTCCTGCAACATCTTCTGTTAGCTTGCCTTTAAGGCCCAGCCAGAAATGTTTTAGGTAGGGTGTGCGAATATACAATTAAAATTTTGATTTGATTTGTATTCAAAGTAAAATAAAATATTTTTTTAATTTTGAAAATTTTAAGGTTATTAAAGTTCATACTGTTTCAAAGAAAATAATTATTTAATGCAGTTTTTTGTACATATGCCATTGCAGTTTTGCACTGTTTGTCATGTTTTGGTCACTGTTTTTTTTTTCCTCCAGAATTTTTCCATGACAAACAATGCAAAACTGCAATGGGTAATGTCCAAAAAAAAACTTCATTGGATCAAAATTCCCTATTGCATGAATATTTTAAAGAACGTAAAAAGTGATATTACCAATTTAATTGCTGAATCTAAATTGTAGTAATCTTCAAAATCATAATGCCTCGTAATAGATGTAACAAGTGGTTACTTAAAACTTGAATACGATCAGCATGTTTCAACTAAAACACAAAATATAATATTAGGTTCATTACACAAAAAATAATTCCTGTAAGTTTAAAAACTATGCAAAAGTTACTATTCTTAAAGAAACATATTGCTTGCAGATTCAAAAAGAAAAAAAAAGAAAAATAATTTGTTTCCAAAGTTATTCGGAACATTAATAGCTGTGGCCTCTTCAGTTTGTAACCAAAACTACGGACTGCTGTGAGTCAGTTATGAGCTGTACATGTATGTTCTTGTAGCTGTTTTGAGCGTTCATTCCTTGAGTACGAACACTAATGAAATCTCCTGCCCTGTCATTGGTGTTCTAAGGTAAGTAGTGTTTAAGTTGGTAACTGTGCGGGGCTGTGTCACTTGCATGTGAAGTGTGGAACCAGGATTCGCTGCGAGAAGGTATGGTGCAACTTGTATGTAGCGCGTCTGGGGAGCCAGCAAATCGCACGCCTTGTCGCTGAGCAAGTAAGGAATTTAACTGATCCGAAATAGCGTTTTGTGCAGGGCTTACCTATTAGTAGGGACGAGATTATACTGTGAATTGCGATAAAACCAAAATAACACCGCAAAGCAAGTCAAAACAACGTGTAAAACCAAAATGCAAGTTAAATAACTAAAAACTTGAAATCAATCAGCAATTTGACCAACTCAATTCAAATTACAAAAATTTAATTTTTTATCATGGTAAATTCATTGAATGTACTTTATTTGGCATGCATATTGTACCTGAATGTAAGACCTAAATAGAGTAAAAAAAAAATTATATTTATATTTTAAATCTTGCTTCACTTACATTAGTAACACATTTTTACATTAAAGATAGTACATGTTTCAAACATGCAAAAATTTGCCAATTCATTCTTTTTTTCCTGAGTAGTTCAGTTCTAGACTTACTTATTTTTTACTTGTGTTTTAACTGTATTAGTGCATGAGGTGTCAGTCGAAATGAGAATATTTCAGTGAAATATGTAAAAAAAAAACATTTTAGTTACATATTTGTATATAATACACTTCTTTTAATGAATAAAGACAGTATAAAAAATAAAAACAATAGCACCAAAATCTCCTGTTTTAAAAATGATATTGTACTACAAATAAAACCATTAAATCTTGTTCCTACCTATTAGTGTAAGTTAAAAACATCACATACTTTTGTAATCTTTGTAATGTAGTAGTTGTAGTTTGTAGTATTAAGTTAGCCTCGACTCTACATTTATTAGTATTAATTTATCATTCCATGCTGATAAGATAAGATCTGAAGTTCTAAGTCATGAGTGTGCCCTACCCTACAACAGTTACAATTTGTAATTCTATAATCGTGGTGTACATTGATTTTGTGAATATTTTTTCTTCAAGTTCTACATAGTTTTAGTTTCAAATTAATAAATTGTATAAATAATCAGTTGACTTCAATGAAACTAATCAATAAATGGCAGGTACAAGATTATAGGGTGGATTGCAATAAAACTAAAACATACGTAACTGAAAAGTATGTTCATACTCCTCTGTATAACACATAAAGTTAAGTTAATACACTCTAAAGCACCAAAATGCAACCAAATAGTATTAATTAGAAATTAATATCAAAACTTAACTCAAATCTGTATAACCTAATCTTTTAATATACAAAATTCAATACATATAAATTATTTAGTGTGAATATTTGTACCAAAATATATGTACTACAGTGAAATCTCATCACAACATAAATAAAAAAAAACCCAATTTTTTTGGTACTTGATAATGAAAGTACTTTTTACTGAATTGTTACTATATGTAAGACATCTTGGTGGGACCTAAAAAAAAAAGGTACAGTGTTTACCCGCAAGAAGGGTTGCCCCTTCCTATAGGTCACAGTCTTTATTTTTGGCAAAAAAAAACTAACACATTCTTCTTGTGGATGGCCTCTTTATATCTGTCTTCGCTAGAGTTCTGTGGATACAAGTGAAGTGTTTCTTTTCTCAGCTTATTGGCACGTAAGAAATACAACATTGGGACACTGGTGATGACCCTCAGCTCTTATTGGTCAGTGTGCGGTGTCCTAGCTTCTCCCTCCCCCCCTTTCCATATTTACGACCAATCCAGTTCCCACACTTACATGACAAAGGAGAAACTGCTATTTTTTTATACCCTTTTTATCTTTCCTCCATTTTTTTTCTATTCCTTTGCCCTTTTCTCTTTGTCAGTTCGGACTAGAAAAACTAGCGCAAACTGTGAGGCTAGAGGAGTATAAAAGGTGCTCTTATAAACACCAGCGATGGCTGCAGTTTTGTCACGGTATGTTCAGTTAAAGGCGTGGGAAATCTCATTCAAAAAGAATGATGATTGATCACAGTTGTAACATAAACACCTGTCAAGACACACACGTTAATTGTGTGGGTGCCAGTTCAACAATAGTTGGAGGGAAAACCATCAACACTGCCACATGGCCACACACACACACACTTGCACACACACTCTTGCTCCCTCTCTGGCTGGTTTGTTTTTAGAATTTCCTCTCTTTTCCTCTTCCACACAGCACAGCAGATGCGTAACTTGCTGCCTTGCGACCGGTCGGACGGTATACACTGCACTGTTCACAGAGCTTCACGCAACTGCTCAGATGTTTTGATCAAACAATTTATACTTACTTGTGGAGTTATATTTATTAAAATCCAACATAAGTTATTCATTCACGCATATTATATATGTATAAAAAATAAATCCAAAATTCACATATGGGAGCAGTACATTTGTTACATTAAAAATCAGCATAAAATATCTGACCCATATGCGGGTAAATACGGTACTTTGAAGTGAGAAATCCTGTGTAGCAAGGTACTTTATAATGAGGTTTCACTGCAAATAGATTGGAAAAAATTAATTTTAATAATTTGTTTATTTTACTAGTGTTATTTCTAACTAATTTTTCATTATAAGGTTTGGTACATTTTTTTAGACACAAATATTAACCTTTTTTCATTGTACTGTGTTTTAGATATGTTAATTAAAAATTATTTTGCTGTAATTATTGTAAAAGTGCATCATGGATCATTCAAATGTAATTTTGTCGTGAAATAAGCATCATTAAACATTTAAGTGTTACATGTTTTTTTATAATATGCTATCTTAATGAATAAACAGGACTAGTACAATGTTAAAACAAATACAAAAAAAAATCTCTGGTTTAAGAAACAAAAAAGGCCTGAAAATAAAATTCAAAATCTTGTGATCTTGTCTGTGGTAACTTATACTGACAGAGGCAACCACTTAGTGGCTAGTCGCTGTTCATCGTACAGTCGCTAATTTGAAGAAGCTGGGTTGTACACAGACTGGTCGTATTGGTGCGTACCCTGGATCAGCACATCTGGCACGGACTGTGTTGTCAGGGCCGGCGCGTCCACACAGGCGAACCAGGCAACCGCCCAGGGCGGCGCAGCACGACACATAACAGCTGATGTAACATGTTTAACGATTATTGAAACTAGATGAAAATGGATTTGTGTTAACAGTTTGGAATGTTTATATTGATATGAGTAATTATTTAAAGTCCACGGTGACCTGTTTATGATTTTTAATAAAAAAAAAGTAAAAAAAAAACACAAGCCTGCTTACATTTGATTGTTGACAAAATATTAGGCCTACGTGATGTATTTTGAGGCAAGGATATTTTTTTTGGGGTGTCCGGTGGTTGTGACGGGGGGGGGGGGGGGGGGGGGGCATTAAGGTTTTTCGCCTAGGGCGCCAATGTACCTTGCACCGGCCCTGGGTGTTGTCACTGTGATGATGAGGGTCCTCCCCGTCATCCGTGCACGATGGCTAGCGGCATGGCCTTCTGCCACAAAGCCAAGCAGCACGTGCGATCAGCGTTACCGTGGAGGGGCGGTCCGTGCAGTCGCTGACCTCTGCAGTCACCCGTGTGCCCTCGCTGTCAGCCGAATGCTCGCGAGGCCCTTGCCTCGAAGCGAGCAGCTTCGTAGCCTAGTTGCCGTCCGCCGTCATCCAGGCTTCTAGTTGCTGGAACCACTTCCGCTCCAGTTTCTAGCACAAACTGTTAGGCTAGAGGAGTATAAAAGGTGCTCTTATAAACACCAGCGATGGCTGCAGTTTTGTCACGGTATGTTCAGTTGAAAGCGTGGGAAATCTCATTCAAAAACAATGATGATTGATTATAGTTGTTCAAAATCATGTCAGTCCAACATTTCAGTGTACGTAATCTTTTTTTATCAATACAATGAATTGGTGAGGGTATAAAAGCATTTTTACTAAGGACATTAGATTATTTTGAAACACAACTATGGAACATGTGCACTTACATGTACAATCATGCTGACAAAAATTGCATTTTTTTTTAATGTCTGTTTGTTCGATATGTGGTGGATTCTGTGGTTAAATCAAGCTTTTTCTATTTGCTGTTTATATCTCAGTTGTCAAGATGCAAATACTATTCATGTGTTTATTCATAGTTGAGTGCAACTTTGTTACGAAGCTGTTGAAGACACTTCAGACTGTATACTTATATATTAACAGTGAAAACTAAATAACTTTGCTGGAAATTATTTAAATGGTTTAGCTGTAAAACATCAGTCATTCTGATCAGTTGACAGGGAAGTCAGGTTCACGATAACATAAATCACGGTGAAGATGGTAAATTAAGAAAAATTCATACACTTAGTGGAACATACAGAAAAGGTCATTTGTGTTGATCAAGATAAGTTTCATAAACAATTTAGTCTTAAAATCTCTATTTCCAGTATAGTTACTTTTTGGTGCATGAAATAAAGCAATAAAATTGAAATGTATTTCTGGCACAAATTTTTTAATTTTTTGTAAAATGCTTATTGGTAATTTTTAGCTCTTTCTGTTATGGTTCCATGGTAGTTTATTTATTTATATATATTTTTGTATATTTGTTCCTCTTAATCGGTTTGGGTTATCTGGGGATCCGAGCTACAGGCGGTCAACTTAAGGTAGCTCTGTTGCACTGTATTGTAAGTTACTGGAATGTAGTTAGGTGTAATCCTCATGATGCAGCAGTGAAACTCCCTATTTTTCACTTTCCAAGACATGAGGAAATGATGTTGCATACTTCAAGGAAATGTAGACTGGATCAGTGTGATGTGGGATTACGTACAACTTGGTGTAGTGGATTTACTCTTTTGTAGAACCTCCGTTATTTTGTGGATTCATTAAACACCTTGCTGACTCGACTTGCCTAAATGTAATAAAGTCATTTTAGAGTACTCATTGGTTGATAACTAGGTCACATTCTTGGAGGGTAACCCGTGGTTGGGTTACCACTTCTTGTTTATACCTGGCTCAGGCTTATCAGAGCACTGTAGTCCAATCAACGTGAGGCAGTTGTATATAATATGTACTTCGAGTCTACTTTGCTACCCAATGATTCCGTGAAATAAATGTGACACTAAAAATACCTAATTTTTTTGTTGTTGAAATTATCAGAAAAAGACGGCAAAGAACTTAATAAAGTGTATGTTTCGTAATCACTAGGAATTTTTTCCCTGCTATGTACTTGAATCAAAACTGCAGATGTTCAATATTTGACAACTTGTACACATGTAAGCCCAATATTACACTGAAGCTCAATGAACACAGTTTTCATATTTTCTGCTGCTTTTCACCACGAAAAGTTAATTTATTGTGGACATAATTAGATCTTGTTAGTTTTACGTAGTTGTGTATTGGAGTTTGACAGAGTGGTGTGTGTTTGCGAGAAACAGTAACAGTCACACATCTGCTACTTCCAGCTTGTCAGTTGTCAGACATTTGTGTTTATCAGCTCCAGTTAGGTACATTAGAACCTCCAGACAACCCAGATAGATGTAAAGGTACAAATATCTCCAAAAGAAAAAATATATTTAAATGTGAAAACAAAGACTTCTACAGAATTCAGTGATAGATAGTGAACTAAATCATACATATAAACATTTCAGAATATAAAAAATATATTTTGGGCTAGAGTTGGTATTATGAGCAGACTTACTGTTTTTTAGTTCACACAGTTACATGTGTAGCAAGTGTGTGTTTGGTGTGACTGTACATGATGACACGGTAAGTCCTGTCTTATTGCCAGACAGAAGAAAAAGTGCCCATTTAAAAGTTGTTTACCTCCAATATATGTTCTATAAGTATGTTGTGTTGTATTGATTTTTCCATAATTTTCTTGTTAACCCGGATTTTTGTCATCCAAAATCGACTCTGGACCCAGTCAGTTTTAGCAAAGTTCTGCTGAATTTTAATTTTAATAATTTTGTTATTTATGTTTTTCATTTTTTTTTTTTTTGCATGTACGTTTGTTCAGAGTCGGCCTGTTTTGGCTGCGAACAACTGTTTGGCCGGCTTTTGAAAACTTAAGGTAAATACAAAACCTGTTGAATGGTAAAGGTAAGAATTAAAAGAAAAATGTTTGTTGTATTTTAAATAATGATATTCAGTTAAATCTTACCTTTTGCTAACCATTACATTTACTTCTGTGTTATGCTTGTAGTGTGTGATAGTCATGGAAAACACTGTAAATGTCTAGAGATCTACATCGAAACTGTTTTAGGCAATTGTGTAAAGGTTAAATAATTACTCTGATGATTGTGTATAGGGTTGTATAATGTTATGTGAGCAGATGTATTTCTTCCTAACATACTATTTTTTTGCTCTAGGCAAATGCTAAACTGAAAACTGTAGTTACTTATGTTAGATTGATCCTTGAAGTTTCATAACCATGGTCTTCACTGGACTCGATCATTGCTGAATTTCATGTTCCTATGTTGGTCGTCATGTTTTATAAATATTGTATGCAGCCACAGCGAAACGTCTTGTTCGTTAGTTTTGAAAGGACCGCTGTTGCTTGTGTCATAAAGTGCAGGATAGCATTACTTAAGATATAGTTTTTTGTTTTGTATTATAATAATAATAATAATAATAATAATAATATGTTATTCCCAAGAGGACATAATGCATGTAAAAATGTGACACATAGTTTTTTTTTTTAAACCTGTAGTTATTTTAGTTATTTTGCTAAGTTTGGTAACTTACTGCAGTGGTCAGACTTTCTTATGAAGCTTCTAACATGAGTAGTACAAAGTCAATAATTTTTTGTGCCATGTATCTTGGGATTACATTGTCTTTGTGATTTTTAGCTCTAAAGATAGAGAAAGCAATATTTGTTATGATAAATTATTTGAAATATTTCCATTAATAATGTTAAAAATTAAACTGTTACTCATAATGATAGTTAAATGATATTATTAATTGTTTATGTCTAACTGGCAAATTTCCTGACAATAACATCACAGTGTTTTATGAAAGGGCATGTCTCCTCAATTTATCTGGAATAGAAGTTTTATTTAACAGTAATATTAGTGATTAAATGGTTTTGTAATTTTGTTATACCTAAAAACTACATATTTGCAGAGGTTTTGCTGTGTGATTTAACATAAATTAATTTTTTTTTAGCTTGTTGACTTAAATTTTAGTGTATATTTTTTTATTGCTTTTTGTTTACAGAGTTGAACTGAAGTTTGTGTGATAGATGTGCTGTCAAATTTATGGTCCAATATTGCAAAGTTTTTTTTTTTTTTTTTTGCAATTTGCAATTTGCAATTTGCTTTGACAGTAGTAATTGTCTAACTTTGTGAAACAAAAATCCTCGAGTTGTTGCTTAGTCAAAATATTCATTTTAATACACTGCATGTCTGAAATTATTATACAGACTATTTCTCAACTCTTTATCTAAAGGAATGAAATTTCTGCATTTGTGGGCAGTGAGTTGCGTAAAAAGCAATAACTTTTCATCAGGAACAGATTAATTAGCTACTGAAAATAGCCACAATTTAGTGCCAGTTGTAGAGGAACCTCTCAGATACGAGAATTGACAATAGCAGAAGATTTTCTATTAACAAAGTGTTTAGTGACAGCAGAATAATCATGCAGTTCTAGTCCAAAGTTATATTCCCACTCCTTCCAAAAGTGTTGTAAATTTCACGTCATATCTCAAAAACGATGCATCATAAGGAAAAATCCAGAGGACAAATTTTGTTGTAAATTTATTTGTGGAAAAAAAAGGCGCAACTATATTGTTTGTATCTCCTATCATTTAAATTTTATTGGCAAATGTGCACACGGCCTGAAGTGTGGTGTGCTGTGTTTTTCCACCCCAACTCCTCCCAGCTGTTTAGACCCGTATTCATACATTGTCTCAGCAATACTGCATCACTCATGCCACTTCCGACCGTTGTTTATTGCCTGCATGGGCATGACACGTGACTATATGAGACAGATAACACAAAGGGATTGTAGGGAGAGAGAGAGTCCACAACCACTCCCACTTCTCTCTCTCTCTCTCCCCCTCGCCTGTCGCCGCATCATACACAACTGCTTGTGCCATGACGAAAAATTGCAATTTTTACTAAATGCTACTTGCTGCTTTAAAAGATGCCTTGTAAATTCAGCAATACTGATGGAAGGTGGCATCAGAAAAGCTCTAGTAAATACTTTATTAACATACTGTGGTTTCTACAGTCGAGCCGCTAGTACATTTAAAAACACCTGTAACTTCGGACCTCTCGTAACATCCCATACTCCGCGTGATTCGTTTCCCACACCACACCACACCGCACCACACCACACCACACCACACCACACCACACCACACCACACCACACCACACCACACAGCACCGCACCGCACCGCACCGTACCGCACCGCACCGCACCACACCACACCACACCACACCACACCACACAGCTTCGCACCGCACCGCACCGCACCGCACCGCACCGCACCACACCACACCACACCACAGGCAGTGGAACACGTCAGTAGCTGCGTGTGTGGACTGTTGACTGTGTGCTTGACTTGCAACACCCAGTTGTCAAGTCTTCTTTCAGGTAACTGTTTTGTGTGTGTCTCTATTGGGTTTTGCAACTTAATGGCCGCAAATGCTGTAGTTTCATTTGATGCAGACATTTTATAACAACCTAGGAATAGCGAGTGCATTTATTGTCTAAGTTTACTATAAGCCAACAAGTAAAATGGTGACATGAATGTAAAGCACAAGTAGCAGAAACTGCAAGTTGGGTCGCTGGGCAGACTAGCTTGTGGCTCTCACAAGTAAAAAATTAATAAATTGTAATGGAAAAATGCGCCACCTTGAGTTCAAAACATCAGAATGGTTTTGAATAATCTGAAACAGATTTTCATATTATTATTACTTATTAACCTGCAATTGGGCTTTCACCCGGTGGCAAGAACTCCCACTCACTCCCCTCTCCCCCCCCCCCCTCCATCAGCTTTCTCCTCAGCTCCCTCCCATCCCTGACCTCCACCATTTCCTCCCCCAGCCCATTCCACTCCCTCCCCGTCCTCACCAGCTAGCAATTATAAATTATATTATCATGTCTTTGTTGGATACAGGAACTAATGCCCATACTAACACTTCTATGATGGTAAACGTTTTCTCCGTATTTTAACTCCACAATATAAAGGTAGAAATTCTCAACTTTAATATTTTAAGAGTAATGAACAATAATGTTTTTATTCATGAAATTTGTTTTGGAATTGTAATATGTATTTATTCTCTATGACTTTCTAGCAGTATGACAATTAACACATTTCTTTAGTATTTATCTAATGAGTGTTTATATATCTACCAATAATGTCGTATAAGTTAATTTGTTTCCAGTAACGCAGTTGTGCAAATATTTACTTGTTACGTGGGCTAGGATTGGTCGCTGATGTTTTATTAGTTTCGGGCAGCTTAAAATTATTTTGTTTTTATTTAAAATATATGATAATCGTTGCCGGACGGATCAAAATGTAGGTTCAAATTTGATGCTTTTAGTTAGTTCCTGAACGTTGCAGGAAGCAGTCATATATTTCTGACTCCATAAATTGGAATATATTTTGACCACAGTCGACGAGTTTAACTAATCGACAACAATTCTACGAGTGGTTCTACGACTTATGAAGATTCGTGAATATTCCTATGAAACCAGAAATTTATAACAGAAAAGGATATAAATTGGAGATTTCTTCGTTTAAAGTTTTACTTTGACTAAGGAGAACTAACTACATCCTGAACTTATTTTGGAAACGTTAGAATAATGAATTGTATGTACTGTGTAGATTTGAGTTCGATCAGTTTCTTAAATACTTCGGAGACTTATTCTTATAAAACTAATTGATGGTTGGTGTTGAAATTGAAAGTGCAACTTTTGAACTTTAGCTTCGACAAATTTATAACATTCCGTTCAGGTGGAATGTATACTAATATGTAAGTCTACAACCTACCTCAAGCACTAAGAAGTTAGGTAATTATTCTAAAATACCGACTAAGGAGATTGAGGAGTTCCAAAACAAGAGTTACCGCAGATCTACCGGAGTCCATACTACTGACGGCGTTGACCTGCAAACACGACAACGGTGAAAGGCGCCGACCCAGTTCCAGTACGAGAATTATATGCTCGATCCTGTCCACGGCTCATGTCATAATACTTTTCGTAAGGTGTCTCTGGATGTTCGCTTGCAACAGTTCTTAGTATTGAGAACTAATTCAAGGTTGGTTCGTCCTGTAACAATTTTTTTTTGTCTTTTTCTTTCGTGAGATCAGAATAATAATTCAGCTAGAGTGAAACTGACGATTTAAATTGACTGTTCACGTTATGGTCCTAGTCCACTACTAGTTCAGATTTATTTTATGTGAATATTTTCTTATCTAAATTTATATTTTCTTCTGATGTTATTGATAAGAAACTTACGTATTAAGTCAGCTATTCACCAAAGTTAAATGTTAACTGATTTAAAGGTATTAAAGTTGTCTAAAGTTCCTTTTTGTCGACAACTTGTAGTACATTTTTTTTCTATCCCAGAGGTCTAGCTACTCCTTCTAAGTTAGTTAAGCTTGGCAAAATAAAAAATATATTATTATTATAGCATTTAATTATTGAAATATTTACAACTGTTTTCTTGTAATGAAGTAATCTCGTTACTACTGAGCTGAATATACAGTAAGATACTGTATTTAATATTCCATGATTGCTGACTTCATGCTAATTCTTGTAAATATCTTGTGGTTCATTGTCATAAAGGTGTAACTGCTATACAATTGAAGCTAATAACAAATAATTATACCTATGTACAATGTACACCAAATATTACTGTCATAGAAAATATGCACTTATAGTCTTTCAAATTCAGTTTCGAAGTACTTTTTTTTTTATTAGTGTAGGTTTATGGTGCTCAACACAATTAGTTTTTCTTTGAGTTGAAGATTTAATTGTTCTTTAAGAATTAAAGTTGACTTAAATATCAATCAGCTAACTGGTGATATTGGTTTATACAAAATAGTATTTAACTGTTTCGATCTATCAGTGTTAATAAAACACCAATTTTAGACCTGATAACAAAATAATATTAGCATTCATTTTGTGGAATATGTTGTCATGATGAATTACGAAATCGCCTCACTACATTTTATTATAATGGAAGGTTTCTTTATAATTTATTGTGAGATAAAGTTTTTTTTTTTTTTTAATAATGTGTTCTATGAATTTTTTTAAAATATAATTAAATTGTTCACAAGAGTTTTATTGTATTTTTGTTGATTATCACCACTGTCATACCAAACCATACATTAGAGCTCATATTTGTTAGCTTGTTTATGTTTTGTGCAATATTTGTTCACGTTCTTCACGAACTGCAATGTAATACCTTTGTGCAAACAATAACATGCAGTTAGCATTTGCTTGCATCAAGAAAAAACAAGATATAAAATGAAAAAAAAAAAATATATATATATATATAAGAATTGTGTTGCTCTTTTTAGTTTTCAGCACATGTGTTTAATGTACTAGCTATAATTTTGTATGTAAATGAGGCAACAGTGTTTGTACCTATTATTACTGTATTTTATACAATAGCTAAAAACTTTACTTTTCAATAATTAAAAAAATTAAAATATATTTGTTTAATGTAAATTTTTTTTCCGAAGATAAGTAAGTAAATAAGTGTTTAGTTGCAAGGAAAATAGTACATTTAATTTAATTTAGACTAGTTACAACAAATTATACATCAAATTGAAGGTAAACTAACCTTGTTTTGTTAACAGATGTAAAATATGTGCACCTTTAGTTATACTGCACACATCCAACCTAAAGTCCAATTCTTCCCACACTTTGGTTAACAAGTCCGGAGTAAGGGAAGCAATATCCTCTTTAATTCTGTGTCTCAACTCTGGCAAATCATTAGGTAACAGCAGAACGTGGACACGATCTTTTATAAAGCCCCGAAGGAAAAAATTGCATGGCGTTATGTCAGGTGAACGTGGAGGCCAGCGAAATAGAGCTCTGTCGTCTCGACCATTACGACCATTTGAACGGTCAGAAACACTGCCATTCAGCCACTCTGATACAAAGAGATTCCAATGTTGCCAAATAAAGTTTAGTTCACCCTTTAGTAATTGGGGAAAAGGCCCTTTTGCGCTGTGAGAAAAAAAAGCTGTATTCACACATGCGCTTATCTAAAACTGTTTGAGTAACTCTTTAATTGTGACCTTGAACCAACACACTACAACACTTACAATTGATACTATTAAATTTTATAACTGGTTCATTCTTGTATAGACATATTGTAGTTCACATATATTAGAAACATCTATTACTTTTCAGGGTATCTGCAGGTGGGGAAAGTCATGTAATTGAAGGACCAGTATTGGAGGTCATGAAAAAGTCCTGAAATGATCAGTCACTGATCTGAAAGTCACCTATGTTTTATTATGAGCACCCATTTGCTAACTTATTTCTGTTGTTTCTTAAGCCTCACTTCAGTTTCTAGCACATGTTAAATATAAATATTTAAAGACTGCTCTCTTAAATCATGTGGATATTATCTTTTCAAAGGTGTTAGCTTTATTATATTTATAAAAAAAGACTAAAAATTTTTTAAAAATCCTTGTTAAAGTCCTGAAGTTGGTTCATGAGGTATTTATATAGCCACTCTTATTTAGTTATTAGACATATTCTTGGATTTTATTAAGGAAGTAACATTGACGAAAACTAAACTAAATACTTAAAAGTATTAACTTATTAGTTTTTATATACTAATACTAGCTAATGCCTGCCTAGCATGCATTTCTACGCTTCTTTCAATTTTTTTTTTTTTTTTTTTTTGTAATTTGTTTGATGTAGTTTTACATTTACAAAGCATCTCTCTCTCTGTTGCAATGAAACATTCTTTGCAGAGAGATAAGACTATTATTATTAGCTTTTCAATCTTTTAATTACTGTTTTTAGCATTTAAATGTTAGTTTGTTTAACACTGCTAAAATACATTTATTATGTACCTATATTTGTTTTGGGTTTGTATAATCTTTTCAAAACATCTTGGGTTGCCATGATGGATTTGGCCGCTACCTCACTGTTGCAACTAAAAAAAGTTTTGTGATTTGATGAGTCTGAAAATGGACAGCCATTTTGCTTAAGTAAGTTTTCGTATGTGTTAAAGATAAGTTCATTCACTCCTATATGGAACCCACATCATCCTGTAGCATGGTTATAAATAAAATCGTGTTTAAATAGTTGAGAATAGATTTATTTCATGTGCTACGATGTTAATAGCCATTCATGGAAAGTTTTTGTGTCCATGTTGAATACAGCGAGTTTTAACACAATTTATATGCCTAGAATACTCTGAATTGTAAGTATTTATGTTTTAAACATTATTTTGTGCCACTATATTTGATTCTCCGTGAGAGTAAGCATGATTTGTTGACAAATTACTACGTAAAGCCCAATCAATGAATACGTTATCAACCCAGAGGTGGTTCTACCGGCAAGGCTAGTGTGGCATAAAATTAAAATACATTTTCACTATTCAGAACTAACATATTTATTTAGTACTCATTTGTGATCTATCAATATATTGTTTTGTATTTTGAACAGTTGTTTTATGGGCCCTACCTATTGGCAATGATATCAGGATTATTTCATGCCAGAGTTGCTTATATACATGATCAGAATAATTTAAAATGTAAGTGTATATATTTTGTTCGTTTAATGTGTAAAAGGTTAAATAATGGTTTAGTTTAACATGGGTGTTTTCATAGTTGCGGTGTGATTATGTTCTTTTAATATCATTATTCTCAATAAAATCATTTGTAAATTAAATTGTTTTAATTTATGATAACAGTTGAACATGGCACCCAACTTACACATTTATTATTATGTCCAAATAGTCACATAAAAATATAGTTAATTTCTTAACACCGTTATTATTCATCGCTACAACTTGAAAATATAGTGGTGTTTTCATTTGTAGTTTCTATATAATCACACTGTCTCTCTATATCTCCATTTCTATATATCTATCCATTTCTCTCCATATCACACATCTATGCTTCTCTCAATATCTCGATCTATCTCCCTATCTATATCTTTATCGTCCTATTGATATATTTATCTTTGCCAAACAGAAGATGAACACACAAGCATATTTTTAAATTTTTACTGTCACAGGTGTGACATGGGTATAAAAATACACATGCTGATTCGAATGCAATGTTGTGTGAAAATTTCAAAGTAATTTACTAAGTGCTTTCAGAGATTGAGATTTTGAACGAATGAACATTTACATTTTTATTTATATGGATGAATAAAAAGTCATGCAACTGTTCATAATTATTATCACTAGCATGACATTTTACAGCTCAAAAATAACGTTTGGTAAAATATCTGAAGATTAAGTTGTGCCCTGACAACAAAGGGATTATAGTTGTTGGAATAAACTTACAAGTAATATCCCTTGGATGTTAATGACAGAAGATAAAATAACCAATTGCACATATGAGGCTGAAGCTGGAACACAATTGTCGCACACCACAGTTCCAAGTCTGCAGGGTTGTGGCCTCGTGACTTGTAGAACCGCTGCACTGTCTGGCTGAAGAGTGCTCGAACATGTGCCTGTCAGTGAGACGTAAATGCACTGGTGCAACACCCAAGGTGCCGCAGTTCAAACTTAGGCTCCTTTTGGGTTGTCGGGATATGTGGCAGGTTGCTTCAGTCGGATCTGCCATTTGTCCCCAGTGCACAGCTCTCGCGTGTTTGCAGACTTGATGGTGGGTTTCTTCCATGAAGTCAATCAACATGTGGTGTATAGACCTTTCTGGGCATTGTTGACAGATATGGGCAATGCCGGGGATGCTCACTCCTCTGACATCCTCGGTGTGTCGGAACGAGTATTCTGGTAGGCTAGTAGGATGTGGATGGGTGGCTACGCCCTTGGACGATTTGAAAACCTACTGGGCGGTTTTGGACCCCCAAACCCTAGGTGGTGTCTCAAGGCATCTGGTTCTCAGTGTAGACGCGCTTTCTTGGGGTGCGGTTGTTCCGGCAGGGCCTAACCGGGCTCTGGCAAAGTTGTTATCCTATGGCGGTGGATAATCCGACTTTTGTAAGGACGTCCTTGGTCTAGGCCAGCCCGGGCTCTGGCAAAGCTGTGACCTTCGGGTGGGAGATGGTCCGAGATATCAAACCTAGGACTTCCCTGGTCCTGTCGGGGTGGCCTCGTCCCTACCCACCTGGGACAGCGCTCTACCTGAAGATGAAGGCTGCTACGGGATTGATCCCTTGCTGTGAGGTTTCCTTTAATGGCCCTGGATCAGAATTGGACATGGACTCGTGGTGCAGTGGTAGCTCCGTAGCTTGGAGCACACTCAGAGGAGTCCCCGCTCCGTTGACGAGTGGAAGTGTTCGGGTACTAGCCTGCTGAGCTAGTAGAGGTGGGTGTCCTCGGTTGGATCACGAGGGGTCCCAGGGATGTGATAGGTATGGGCCCGTGTCGGTGGGGGGCTAGCACTGTTGGTGACTCGGGGTATACGGTGGGATGGCGGCTGTTCGGTGGCTCCGAAGTTGGGATGGGTCTACTCAACCTCTCGCCGTAGCTGTTCGGTTGTCGTAACCATGCCGCAATTGGAAATGGCGCATCTATTTCCCGAATTTCAGAACCCATGTCATATTAGGTTCTCCGAAGTAGGACATGTAAAATATCCATCACTTCTCCTTCTCAGTTATGCCTCCACAGCTCGGTTACTGAGGAGTATTGATGCTGTAGGCTTGTAGACTTAAAACACGTGCCCTTTTTTTTATGCAAAAAAGGCTTCTCACGAGAAATTGGCCGTCACTATTCGTGTTTGCAAAAATACACACTCGTCATTGCATGCTGTCTGATCTGTTTGAACTAGACCAGGTTCAAAGATGGTGGAGGTGGAATATTTTTTTTCTTTCATTTATATAATTGTGAAGCAAGTAAATTATTTTTATAAATGAGGGTAGTTTCAGATTTTGGTTAGGGTAAGGTTGGGAGAATTATACTAAACATTTTCTAGACACCCTGATTTTGTAAAAATTAAGAGGTGAGGGCTTTTATTTTATCAATTTAATTTTTATTGGCAACACATAAACAAACAGTTACATAACTTTTACAGAAGAGACATACTTAAGTCAGACAGAACACTAAAAAAAAAATAAGACTACCAAAAATAAACAAACTAAGCGAAAGGCGGGCACTGCATATAGGGTAGGCACCACATACAGGTAGCCACTACCAGCAGGTGGACACTACACACAAGGCAGGCGCTACATACGTGTAAGCACCACCTACTAAAGGGACAAGACAAAGACACAACTAAGACACACAACACATGTCACACTTGTTAAGAAAATATGCTTAAGTAATTTGTGATTCTAAAAATAATGGTGTTATCGAAACAATAATGCAAAATGACAAAGCTGAGAAACTAGAGGGAAAGCGTGTGTCGAACCCGGAGTGGCCCGCAGGTTCCAGCAGACGGTGGAGGACCTGCAGACGGGGCTGTACAAGGTCCTGGGCCACCTGAAGAGCCGCAAGTACGCGTGGCCCTTCGCGGAGCCCGTGGAGGAGGAGTACGCCCCGCGCTACTACTCCATCATCTCGCGGCCCATGGACCTGCGCAGCATGGAGGCCCGGCTGGACCGCGGCCGCTACCGCACCTTCGCCGACTTCCGCGCAGACTTCCAGCTCATCGTGGACAACTGCCGCCAGTACAACGGCACCGACAACGGTGAGACCGCCTGCTCGCAGGAACTCATTTATTTTAAAATTGTTGCAGCTCACACAAGTAATCATGATTATAAACACTTGCTTAATTTTTTTTCACTATTAGTTAATATTAAAGTGCTAGCAATTGAAGTGGGGTGATATTGGAATGTTAGCAATGGATTTTGGAATATTTTCTAAGAAAAAAATACAAACACTGGGCTTTGGGAAAATTTCCTTTCTTTTTTCCAATTCCATCATAAATTCACATAATTTAAGTTTGTTCCTCATAAAAAAATCCTTAAGAAGAATTTTTTGACGTGACAACGTCTAATAAATAGATGAACGTCGGCTGCATGCTCAAAAAGTGTCCTGTTACGCACATTGTTCCGTTGCGCTGTGTCCCATTATGCACATTGTTCCCTTACGCTGTGTCCCGTTACACTCATTGTGTGCTTGCGCCGCATCTATCTCTTTTCCACTCGATTGGCCTATGCGTCCGAGGAGAAGAAAGACAGCGGCAGCACACAACTTACATCTACACGTGAACTGTTTCATCGACTATTTATAATGTGAAGTGAAAAGTTAACATGGTTTTCATTGCTTATTACAACAACAATTTCGGCAATAAAGGTTAATTATTCTTGCATTTTAAAAATCTGATTACTAGTATAATTTCAAGTATTATTATTTTATTATTAAAATAAAAATGATTCAATTTTATTCATAAAAGTATGTAATCATTTCATCAATGTTATGACCTCACGTTAAAGTATCGTCCGTAAACCGACTTTACAAACAACCAATTTTTTTTCTGCATAATAACTTTAAAAAAAATTAACACTGGACCTATTAATACACACAATTATACCCTTAAAATAAATTTTCTGTTATTTAATGAACTAGGATAAAAGTACAAATTTTCTATGTTGTATGTGGTCTGTACAAGTGCTGGCTTCTATTATGAACTATCCATACCACTTGTAAAATTTGGGTTGCGTTGTGACCATGTGTATTGGTCACGAGACGTTTCGTGTTAATTATCTCCATTAAAAACATTTAAGAACACATGACAAACATAAATTTACCTGTTTACCATGTTGAATCGTCATCTTGTGACATCACAAGTCATAGATTAGGCTACTACTGTGTGCTGTGTAAGACAGTACACTTCAAATAAAATCATTAGGGTTCCTTCTAAAACAGCTTCAAACTCAGGGGTACCAACTGAGATCTTAGCAAGAAGAATACAACTGGAAGACTCGCCTGCGTATCGATTGTTTGCACTACAGTGAAGAACCTTCTACAACTTTCTGAAACCGTCCCAGTCTATGTCATCATAGAAAGTTTGAGAGACCATATGATGGAGAAAGTATAAATACTCAGGTTCTAGGCAGTTCAGTATGGAGCAGCAAGGACTATCAAGATGACGCCGCCATGAATCAATGACATCAGACTATAGAGAATATAGAGATTATTGGAGAGCTGAATATATAATTTTTGTGTTCATGATTTTCTTTGATGGCCAGTAATATTTAAGTTTTATATGTTTGGCTTTTGCTTATATACAAGGTTAATTGTAAATTTCACTAATGTCACCTTTTCCCTTGGTCTTTTGTGTGTGATGCATCTGGTAAAGTAAAGTAAATATTAGTTTGTTTTATTTTTCTGCTCATAATACTCTCCACTTGTTTGCACTTTCTGCACCATCTGTTTACTTTGCTACCATATTTGTTTTAGAGTAGTGAAAAAAACTTAACTCTCCAAAGCCTTGAAATTATTTGTAATTTTACATTGTTTTTTTTTTCTCCAGAGATTTATGAACTTATCACTCAAAAACATCTGTTATAAAGTAACTTGAGATATGTATTTAACAGTTGAGAATATTATTGAGATAAATTTGTGTGATTAATAATAAAGTAATAACTTTATTGTACCTGAAAAATTAATGAGATTAGATTGATTATTTTTGTATAGTTATGGAAAGTTTGTTTTTTCCCTATATTTGTTTGTTATTTACACTGGACTAAATTTAATAAAATTTACTTGTTTTGTCTTATTAATGTTCTGCCATTTTCTAAAGTTTTCAGCATTTATGTTATTTCCTCTTATTTTCATTTAATATGCAGGTTAGGCCCCATCTAGGCAAGCATGTGTTTACCTTGTCATTAAGAGTTAGTGCTTGCAGTGGGTGTTTGAGCCCAGATGGGGCCCGCCACAGCATGTTCATTGTTAAATAAACATAATTAACAGGTCACATTAATTTAATTCATTTTCTTATAAATATTATGAATGGAATTGCAACCATATGGCATCTTTAACGACGTCTATAAAATACAGTTATTGACTGGATCTGTATACGGACAAGATTTCACGGTGAATTTCAAGAAAAATTAAAAACTAATTCCAAAATTTGCGTCAGTACTCTGTATAAACATCAAAATGCACTCTTTTACACCATTTTAATGTCGCAATGAGAGTTAAGCCCTGAAGTGAATAATTTTTAAACAAAAACATACTCAAATCAACAAAATTTTATTAACTTGTATATAAAATTTAATTAATTCTTTTGTTCAGTATTAAGTTTACTGTACGAATTTTGACAATTTCGTTCCCCTATTAATAACTACTTCTTAAGATTACATTATTTTTACATTATAGATTCTAAATGTGTACTTGAAATAAACAAGTGCTAGACATTCTGTTTGTTTATCTGAATATTTAGGTTGTTAGACATCCATACGACAAGTTATTATTTTAAAAATGCACTGGTATCACACTCATAGTGACACAGTTATCTTGAAAATTACATTTGTAAATATTTTACTGCGTTACATGATACATATATGTAGGGCCTGGAATTTTTCGCGATCGCGAATTTTGCGAAAATTCGCGCGAATTTTGCATGAAAACGCGAAAAGTAAGTACATTCGCGAAAACCACAACATTTCTATATTACACTGCGAATATATCCCCGAAAAGTACCATTACAGTAGAATCCCGCCGATGCGAGCCTCCTCTGATGCGTCCATTCCGTTTATATGACCGTTTTTTGAGAAAACATGAACAATTTAAGCAGAGAAAGTCGAAAATTTGAGTAAAATCGGCTGAAAAACAAGTCTGTTATACTTTGTTGGGCTCTATGCGTTCACGTTTATCTTGGCGAGAGCTGTACTGTAAGCAGCCAGGCATACAAAAGACGTCTAAAAATAGATACCACCCCTCTAGACTGGCCACGCGGCAGTGTCTAGCCGAGCTCGGCGCCTCCACTATCGCACGAAAAGCCGTCTCAGCTGTCATGTTATCTTACCCGCCCGGCGGCTTGACGTCATACGTGACGTGACGCGACGCTTACCTCTCCCATCCCCTGCTAATTCTTCAAGGCTCATCCCTCGCAGAGCCACAAACCATGTAAACCCCCCCCCCCCCCTTATCCACTAACATTTCAACACATTCCCTCCCTTATTTCAACCTTCTGCGTGAGAAACTGTCAGCGTGTTTTTTTTTTCTCTTTTTTTTACGCTGCTAAGGGACGTGGAAAAGATAATTGCTTGAGCTGTCAAAATAAACATCGCTGACGGCAAGGGCGGGAGCGCATCTTGTCGGTCTGTCGCTGTGATTATCTAATCCAAAAACATGTCACAGCATTTCAGGATAGCATTGTTCTTATTTCTTTCGTTTATAGCCGAATGTTTTCTACTTGATCCACACAAGGTTAAAGTATCCTTTAACCCAAGTCTTGTGTTTCAGCATAATTACCTTATTTTTACATAAGCCGTGTTCGTGTATGGTTTTGATGCTCAAAATTGATCTGGGGTATAGTTCACACTAAGTTTCTTCTCATTTGTGCGCTGGGGTTTGTTCAAGTGGCAACCCCGTGTTCCTCCACTCCATTAAATACGAGCATATCAGTATCAGAAACATGGGTTTTATTGTACTGACAATAGCACAGTGATGTGCAAATTTTGCAAATGTAAAGTTTCATGGGATAGAAAAGATTTCATTGACAAACACCTAAAGTCGGCTAAGCATGTGGCATTGGCAGCAAAAAAAAAAAAAAAAAAAAAAAAAAAATTGTAGTTGCAAACATCTATAGCAACGTGTCTGTTTTGTGTAACTGTTTTGGATTTAATTGGCTGTTATTATGCATATTAGCCTATTCCTAGTATACATTGATTGTTTATTAAATATGTAAACTATTATATTCAATAACTGCACAATTTAGTCAACATTTAAAATACCGGTAAAATTTCCATTGCATAACGAAAATACCGACTTTAAACCACCGCTTTTCTAATTTGAAAGTACCGCTTTTTGCATATTGAAAACACCGAAATTTTCCAGGCCCTACATATATGGGATCATCATAAATGAAGTAAATAAAACATATTAACAAAATAAACAAATAACATGGCAAATCCTTTATTTTGAGGACAAAAAAGAGCTTGTCCGTAGTGATGTGTCGTGGCGTGTGCCCTGCAGAGTGCACGGAGATGCTTGTGCCCTGCAGAGTGCACGGAGATGCTTGTGCCCTGCAGAGTGCACGGAGATGCTTGTGCCCTGCAGAGTGCACGGAGATGCTTGTGCCCTGCAGAGTGCACGGAGATGCTTGTGCCCTGCAGAGTGCACGGAGATGCTTGTGCCCTGCAGAGTGCGCGGAGATGCTTGTGCCCTGCAGAGTGCACGGAGATGCTTGTGCCCTGCAGAGTGCGCGGAGATGCTTGTGCCCTGCAGAGTGCACGGAGATGCTTGTGCCCTGCAGAGTGCGCGGAGATGCTTGTGCCCTGCAGAGTGCGCGGAGATGCTTGTGCCCTGCAGAGTGCACGGAGATGCTTGTGCCCGGCAGAGTGCGCGGAGATGCTTGTGCCCTGCAGAGTGCACGGAGATGCTTGTGCCCTGCAGAGTGCACGGAGATGCTTGTGCCCTGCAGAGTACGTAGAGATGCTTGTGCCCTGCAGAGTGCACGGAGATGTTTGTGCCCTGCAGAGTGCGCGGAGATGCTTGTGCCCTGCAGAGTGCGCGGAGATGCTTGTGCCCTGCAGAGTGCACGGAGATGCTTGTGCCCTGCAGAGTGCACGGAGATGCTTGTGCCCTGCAGAGTGCACGGAGATGCTTGTGCCCTGCAGAGTGCACGGAGATGCTTGTGCCCTGCAGAGTGCACGGAGATGCTTGTGCCCTGCAGAGTGTGCGGATATGCTTGTGCCCTGCAGAGTGCACGCAGATGCTTGTGCCCTGCAGAGTGCACGGAGATGCTTGTGCCCTGCAGAGTGCGCGGAGATGCTTGTGCCCTGCAGAGTGCACGGAGATGCTTGTGCCCTGCAGAGTGCACGGAGATGCTTGTGCCCTGCAGAGTGTGCGGATATGCTTGTGCCCTGCAGAGTGCACGGAGATGCTTGTGCCCTGCAGAGTGCACGGAGATGCTTGTGCCCTGCAGAGTGCACGGAGATGCTTGTGCCCTGCAGAGTGCGCAGAGATGCTTGTGCCCTGCAGAGTGCGCGGAGATGCTTGTGCCCTGCAGAGTGCACGGAGATGCTTGTGCCCTGCAGAGTGCACGGAGATGCTTGTGCCCTGCAGAGTGCACGGAGATGCTTGTGCCCTGCAGAGTGCACGGAGATGCTTGTGCCCTGCAGAGTGCACGGAGATGCTTGTGCCCTGCAGAGTGCACGGAGATGCTTGTGCCCTGCAGAGTGCGTGGAGATGCTTGTGCCCTGCAGAGTGCGCGGAGATGCTTGTGCCCTGCAGAGTACACGGAGATGCTTGTGCCCTGCAGAGTGCACGGAGATGCTTGTGCCCTGCAGAGTGCGTGGAGATGCTTGTGCCCTGCAGAGTGCACGGAGATGTTTGTGCCCTGCAGAGTGCGCGGAGATGCTTGTGCCCTGCAGAGTACACGGAGATGCTTGTGCCCTGCAGAGTACACGGAGATGCTTGTGCCCTGCAGAGTGCGCGGAGATGCTTGTGCCCTGCAGAGTGCACGGAGATGCTTGTGCCCTGCAGAGTGCGCGGAGATGCTTGTGCCCTGCAGAGTGCGCGGAGATGCTTGTGCCCTGCAGAGTGCGCGGAGATGCTTGTGCCCTGCAGAGTGCACGGAGATGCTTGTGCCCTGCAGAGTACACGGAGATGCTTGTGCCCTGCAGAGTACACGGAGATGGTCGGCAAGCTGCAAGAGGCCTTCCAGTACGCCGTGGACCGCTACCTGGAGTCAGACCCCTCGTCGGACGAGGAGGTGGCCGTGGAGTTCCCCTCCGCGGTCTCCGAGACGCTCACCCCGCCCCACAAGCACCAGGCCCGGCGCCGCACCAAGAGCCCCTCGCTCGCCCCCGACTCTCCGAGGTGAGCCGTGCAACCGCCGCAGATCTGGTCTCCTGGAAGCCTCGCCTGTCTAAGGACGGATCTGATCCAGCACTGATCGCACTGTGGTTCACCTATGTTCCAGCACTCGTGCGAAGTGCACAAAGTGTCCTGGCTGGCCTTGACTGCCAATCTCCGTTACACAGCTTCCTCAACTTCCCTTTAACTGTCTGCACCATGTGCTTAACTTGCCTGTTACTTGATGGGTGGAATGATGTTGATTGAACAAGTCTGATGCCTTTTCGTTTTGCAAAAAATCCTCATTTATAGTGATTGAAAACCTGTACTATTGTCGGACACTATACTCTGCTGAATGCCATGAACTCTAAATATTCCTTTTAACTCCATAATCATTGCAGCCAATGACACTGATGATACTAACTTCACCTCAGGCCATTTTGAGCATGAATCTATAAGTATCAAAAACACCTTTCCTGGAAAGGGTCCGAAGAAATCTATGTGCAGCCTAGTCCATGGCTTTTCTTCAGGGGCCAAGTAAAGTCCTTTACCTTAGGTGGATTTGCTCTTAAGCTTTGGCATTCACAACACTGCCCCACAACCTGTTCAATCCATTCTATGCCACCATATGTAGCTTCTTATCGGTCTGGGAGTAATTCTTTTCAGCTTTCTGTAGGATCCTTGACCCGAAATCAATGGATGCTTCACATCCATCTTCTGTGACATCGTGCCAGTACAGCACCCAGCACATGTTCTGAACCATCATAATGCATGAGCACCGCGTCTGACTGCAGAAGTTCTTTAGCTGCCCTGAAAGCCTTATCATGCCCTTCTGTCCTTTGCCACACTTTTCCGTGGTCCAGCATTCAATGTAAGGGTTCCAATATGCTTGTTTTGCCAGGTAGGAATCTCTCATAGAAGTTCAACAAGCCCAAGAATGCCTGTAGTTCTTTCTCAGTGGTAGGTGCTGGGACAATGTGGATTGCCTTCAATCATATGTCAGGTGTACCGTGTTTTCCCGTATAATCGTCGCACATTTTATTTTAAAATTAAGTTTGAAAAGTAGGGGTGCGACGATTATGTAAGAAAAAAAAATTTTGTTAGATAAAGTTATTCATGGAAACAAATCCCTTTCGTAGAAAGTACGTTTATTTAAAAAGTGAAGTTTAAAAGAGCACACCAAACAATTAAAATTAATAATTCATGCAACAAAAACCTTTCTTCAACTTAAAATAGAAAAACCAAAACTGTGATGCGAACGCAAGCCACTTGAATCTGTGACGTGAATTAATGCGTAACAATTGTCGTAGTACATACTCGCCACAAAAGAATGAGGGCCGTCTAATGTAGTTAACTCGGCTCTTTGACAGAGAGCGCGCGTTGCATTCAATCGGCGAGATATTGATATTCGACTACGTGCGCGCGCTCTATACCATACGGGAAGCAACATAACCAAACATGAATGATGCCAATTAGCGCTGGCTACATGTTTATAAGCGGTACACAGCAGCGACGCAGATAATCAGATTAAGGAAATAACGTTTAAAAACGTCTTCAAAAGAAAATTTACACGTCAGACAACTTTGGAAAAGATACCTACACAAAGCGCTCGGCATCTAATAGCGGGACCAAAAACATGTGACGTTTACGCGAGATGTTTTTTTATTCCAATTTTGACGGTTCCTTAAGCCGCAGCCCTGCTTCCTCAATTCTCTGTAGCACCTGTTTCACCTGTAGCCAGTGCTGTTCTTCATTTGGTCCTGTAACTAGTATGTCATCCAGCAAGACCACCATCCCAGGAATTCCTGACAGCAAGGTTGACATTAAACATTGAAAAATATTTGGTGCATTGCAAATGCCAAAAGCTAATCATTTTACCTTAAATAACCCTTTCATGGTATTTACTTTTAAGATTTCTGCTGTAAGTCTCATCCACAGCCACCTGTAAGTATGCTTCTGCTAAGTCCAATTTGGTAAACACTTTTCTCCCTTCGAAGTTGGAAAATGCCTTAGTTATGGTAGGTTGTGGGTAGGTATTTTTCTTACATACCACATCGATAGTATATTTATAGCTCCCACAAATTTGTACTGATCTGTCAGCCATGCGAACTGGTACTAAGGGTGTTGCTCACTGTGATTAAACCACTGGTTCATAAGCCCCAAGTTCAACTAATCTATCAGTTTTCCTCCTGACACTCTCTGCCAAGGCAAAACCTACAGATCGCCTCATACTCGCCACCAAAGAGACGCTTGTGGGTCGTCCCCGCTCCCGACTAGCTCGGACTCTCTTGCCCTCCTCGTTGGCTCTCTGACTTCCCTGATTCTTCTTGACCCAACCCGACTCCCTAGTTGAGTGGTCAGATCTCTCGCCTCTGATCAGTGTGCGTTCCCAGCGGGGTCGAACCGGGATGGGATTGTTAGCGAGCATGAGACATGGCGGACGTCGCAGTCAGCGGGTGGGCTTGCGAGGCGCTCCTGTTCCCCACTACACGTGCAATCACTGCACCGCGCATGTTGCTTCACCTCTCGTCATCTCTCAGCACATTAAACCTCATTCTTTCATTCATTAAAGAGCAGATAGGAACAGACGGACACCATCATGATATCAACGGTTTACAGGCCGTAACAAAAGTTTATCATTATTCATTAAGGCTGAGATAACACATTAGGATATTTTTTTGACACTTGAGAAAAGTGCCTATTGACAGTTATATTTAAGTTGCAGGTAGTCATTCTCAAAAATGAAATCAATACTGAAAGCTGATATCAAACTATGTACAATGGTTTAAAGGGTTTAGCAAAGCTGAATATCGTCCAAATGAAACTATGAGACGTGAAGTGCGAGTGTGGGTGTCGCAGGAGCTCGTCGCGGCCGGGCAGCCCTCGCTCCGCGCCCAGCGAGCCGGCGCCGGCGCCCGCGCCCACGCCCACGCCCGAGGCACGGCCCGGCGCGGGGGGGGAGGAGGCGGGCGCCAAGCGGCGCCGGATGGGCCACGGCATCATCGAGAACGCGGCAGCCATCGAGGCGCTGGAGCTGGCCACGGAGCAGACCCTCAAGGTGCCCGCCCTGTTCTTCCCGCCCCGTCACCACAAGTTACCATTACACTGAAACTAACAACTACAGCAAAGATAAATTCCCAAGTAAACAAAAATGCAGGCAGCCAGGGGCGGAACCGGGGGGGGGGGGGGGGGGGGTCAGGGGTTCCAACCCCCCCCCCCCCCCCCCCCTAGCACCAAATCTTTAATTAATTTCTAATTCATCACTCAAACAAATTTCATATTAAAATTAATAAAATTTTTATCGTTTCAATATTTAAATATAAGTACCGGAAACTGCTAAAACACCTTAAAACCCAAATTTTCCCCGGGGAGGACCTCCGGACCCCCCGATTTAATACGGGGGGGGGGGGGCACATGCTTCTTAACACCCCCCACCCCCCATACACAAATCCTGGCTACGCCACTGCAGGCAGCGCAGTGATGCGACCCTGTGGGTGAGGACAACAGCCGGTTTCCTCCCGAGAAACTCTGTGCTCCGGGAGGCTTCATGTGCCGAACCATGGAGTGTCTGATTGCAGACCCGTCGCTGTGCTTGACGTATGCGCTGCAGAACTTTCCTAAGTTGAATGTTGAACTGCTGTTTGCCAGTGCAAACTGTCTAGAAATATTCTGAGAAAGGCAGTTGGTGTAGCTTTGAGGTTATAAAATCTTGTGTCTCTCGTTGTGTGTTTGAGTTTCATGCCGTAGGTGTGTGCTATTCCGTTACTAGTGCATCTGTGTCAAGTAAATACTTTTCATAGAAATTTTAACAATGTGTGTTGTGTGTGTTGCGTACCGTTATTAAGAGGCCTGCCTAGTCAGGAGTCTGGCTTAGTGTAGCGGGAGGATAAGTTCGACGCTCGCTAGTGCTTCTAGTGCGGTGTCTCCTCTGGACTGGTACGCAGTCTTATTGTCATGCATGTACAACTATGATATTTGAGCATTAACCAGAACGTTGTATGGTGTACTGCAAGCCCTTGACTGCTTTCAATAGTCTCTACCAGGCATTTAATGTACAAATATTTCGAAAACATGCATTTTTGCCATTTACACCTTTGTAAAAATACAGTTTTAAAACAAAATACAGAAACAGAACTACTCATTAGCCATCAGCATATTCTTAAATGATTTTAGTTAACATACCCTACTCTGACACAGCAGTTTTCAAGTTGTGTGGTTTTTCTGAAGCTGTGCACACCGTGTGTACCCAGGTAGGCAGGGGCCTTAAACAAATCTACTTGTTTTTGTTTACATCAGCTAAGTTTGACAGTTATGTTGGCCGATCTTAAGACAAAGTTCTCTTTTGCGCAGAAGAGAAGTCTGTTTACATCCAATGAGTCTGTGCTGATTAAATCTTTACATTGCTGATATAAGTGGGTGTAATTTTTAAGGCATCTTTTAAGCTGTAAGCTGTTGCAACGTACTAGGTCTACTCCGGACCCAGTAGGTTACCAATTCTGCTTGAGTCGGATTCACTAGAAGAGTAATAGGTGCAGGTATGGAACCACGTTCTGGTGGACACAAAGAGAATATGTTTTATTTTAATGTGTAAATACTTAAAAATTACAATATCCTACATTTCAAAGCACAGGTTTTACGTAATAATGTGCCACAATTTCAGTTATGTGCGTTATGTTATGAGCGTAGCAGAACAATGACAGTGATAGTTATGAATCTCGCGTATAACCTAAAGATTAAATAAAATTTGGATACATGCTCATCAAACACCAAAAAATTTTTGGAGTGGTTTACCTACTTGAAGCGTTAACAAATTACGTAACCACAATTGAATATGCACTTAAAATTTGTGAACAGCAAAGATTATACGATGTGCGTGCATGCATTATTTAGGGAAAAGATACTCTTTGAAAAAGGCTACTCTATAAAAAAGACTGTCACAGTGGGGATGAATAAACATTGATCAGTAGTTAACCCAGATAGTAACTCGGTAACTGTTCAAACGAACCAGGCAGCACTAGGCCGCAATTCAAACACGTGAGAGCCATCTCGACAGGCACACTGAGGATCACCTTGATCGGAAAAAAACAGAAAGTAGTTGCATTAATTGCCACGCTGGCACAAACAGCTGTAAAAAAAAAAAAAAAAAAGAAATTTAGAAAAGACATTAATACTTACGTTACAGGCATGTCCACCACGTGCCCAACTGGAAACTAAGTCCTGCTCGAGACACTGCTGTGACTTACCTCAGCACGACGCCGGCACCCACACAAGACAAGAAACCAACTAGCATTAATCTGAATCCAAATGAAGGTCGAAGAATGCCGAACACGGCATGTGCCAAGCCAGAAAAGGGGAGGGGGAAAGCCAGTGCTGAATGATGGTGGGGCAGGGAGGATGGCAAAACGCCTCCCAGGACACATCTTCATTCTTCGGCATTTCATGCCCGGTGCAATATGAGTTGCAACTTGTTTCAGCATTCAAATGTGTGATCAAGCAGTGATAGGTTTTCCAGTTCGAAGAAGTTTCATTTCTCTCACATTTTAATTTCAAATTCTATTCACAAGGATCGCCTCAAATCCACTCCAAAAACAGTTCCTAGATCTCTGAAAATGGAATATTATATTTAACAATATTAAAGCAAAAAAAAAAAAACTTCAGTTTTAAAAGCAAAAAAAATGTCTCTCTCATTTATTATTTTTAATAACTCAAAAGATTTTAAATATATATATAGTTTACCACATTTGATAAACTAATATTCTGAGAGTTGTGGCTGCGGGCAGAGAAAAAATTATTTTATAATTTCTGCCAAGTCGAGGTATTAGTGTGTGAATTACTGAGTTCCTTCTTCCTTAGATATTTTTCATCAAATTGAATATCAGATCTTTTCAAAATTAATTAAAATTTTATGATATTTTAGGGTTAAGAGGGTTTGACTGGCCTATCATACTAGAGCCAGCAGTGGTTTTTATGTTTTTTTTTTATCTTACCCTCCACAGTGGATTGGGGCATTCTTTCTTAGGAATGGGTGGATTTACCAGTCAACAATGTCTACCACTGTAACCAGTGTAATTGCAGTTGACATATAAGTACCTGTAATAGCCAAATACCCTATTAAACGAAAACAAAGATTATTTAAGCAAATTTAAATTACCTACTCAAAATATCCAAACTCACCTTGTAAAAATCATAGTTCAAGGTTTAAAAAAAAAAAAAAAACTCACATTTTTGTAATTTTGTGATAGGAGAAGAATCAACCAGCTTTGATTCCAAAACCATTGGATTCTGAATTCCCTGATTACAAAATCACCATTGACCTTGCACTTTTTGATTGAAATGTGGCGTCTGGTCGTAACGTGTGTTTGTTCCTGGTGCGGCAGGACATCAACAAGTGGCTGGACGATACGCCGCGCTTCTCCGAGTTCTCGTCGGCCAGCAACTCTCCGTCCCACTTCATCGCCTCCGAGGAGTACGAGGCGGCGGGCGGCCGCGTGGAGAGCGAGTGCCGGCGCGCCCAGAAGCTGGAGCGGCTGGCCCGGCCCCACAGGGAGCAGAAGGTAACCACGCGCCGTCGCACTTGTGTTCCCTCGTCCGGCCACTGGCACGAGGCCAGGTCTGCCTGGTCTCAGGCGTGCTGGCACTCGTGTCGCGTGGCATTTCACGATAAACAGGGCCGGCGCGTCCACACAGGCGAACCAGGCAACCGCCTAGGGCGGCGCAGCACGACACATAACAGCTCATATAACATGTGTAACGATTATTGAAACTAGATGAAAATGGATTTGTGTTAACAGTTTGGAATGTGTATATTGAATCTAAGTAATTATTTTAAGTCCACGGTGACCTGTTTATGATTTGTAATAAGTAAAAAAGTAAAAAAAAAAAACACAAGCCTGGTTACATTTGATTGTTGACAAAATCTTAGGCTTACGTGATGTATTTTAAGGCAAGGAAATTTTTTTTTGGGGTGTCCGGCCGGGGGGGGGGGGGGGGAGTGGGGGCATCATGCACCGGCCCTGGAATAAAGAATGCTTGTTTGTCTTGCTCATGCTCGGATAAGATAGGACTTGACAGCTGTTACATAAGTAATGCCACGTAAGATGAGTTAAACCTTTAAGATTTTAAAACTTGCTTAAAATTCTCATCTTGTACCCTAGTAATAACAGTTAGTTTCAGATGTGCTACAGAAATCCATGCAGCATCTAATACTAATAACAGCAAAAACTATTGCCTACAAATATGTAATAGTAATGTAAGTGAATTATTAGTAGCATATTAATTATGAATTTAATTTGCTTTGAATTGAATCTACTATAACACAAATTACACTATTAACTAAAAATTTGGTTCAAAACTTTATATAACAAGTTAATTGCTAAATTACATAAAAATTATTGTGTTTCACTATTTCGGTTCAAGACCATTATTTCTTTGAAAATATTACAAGTAACTCTACATTGTGGCATTTACTGGGTTTGAAAGTAGCTTTCTTATGTTAATACATATACACTAGAGTCCCGTTATAGCGAGGTGTCACGGTTCCGGGTTTGATCCTCGCTATAAACGTGTCCTCGCTATAACCGAATTGGACAAATTTTGGCCCCCATAAAATAAAAATTAACCGAAAATAGCATAAAAATTGTGTTTAAACCTGTATAATTGGAAAATAACAGGTTATATTAACGAAATCTTAATTTCTGTAAGCAGATGTGTGAATTCTCTTTAAAACGATACCCCATAAGTACGGGTGCGATCACCGATTGCGTCAAAATAACCAGAATACCCTACCACGCCACGTAAGTATAGCATCTCAGCCCGCGGCCGACGCAGCATTGTCCTGCTATCTATTGACGCGGGCTGTCTGCTAGCGGCCATGTTGGTTCGGGATGTTGCTAACAGGTGGTGCTAGTGTAGCGCGACAATTCATTACAAAAAAGCAGTAGTGCGGTTGCGGCAACGCACGTACGCCTCAAACGTAATAGTCGCTGGAAAACTATACTTTTTTTCATTTAAAGAAACCTGTCAACTTTTTTAGAAAATAAATTTGGGATTAAACTCAAACCATCACCACCCCTTTCCCGGACAGATACCACAACAACTAACCAAAACAAAAGTTACAAGAAAACTGCCCTAGCGATTCGGAAATAAATACGGTAGTGCCTACTAGAGGTGTAAAAGTAACGAAAAAATGCGTACCCGTATGTATTCGTTACTATAACAATTAGTACTCGTTACTATCGTATTGTTACGTTACTCGTTACTTCTGATACCGCATAACATGCTTTGTTATGATGCAGCAACGAATCGAGTCGTATAGCGTACGCGTACGGTATGACTGCGCCTAAATAATAATAAATAGAATATAAACAATTAACAGTATTTGATATTTAACAGTTTTTGTTAACCAAGAAACAATTAAATCTCATTAGAGTGGCTTTTTAATATTATCTATTAAGATAACCAAGAAAACGTGAAAATACGCGATTATAAAAACAAAAACATACATATTTCTAATTTGTAAAAAATACTTTCTTACGTTGTTTCTGTTCCAATCTCAAACGTTGTCAACACACGGCACAGATAACTCACGGAAGTTTGATAAAAGAAAGAAAGGACGGGATTCTATTTTTAAAGCCACGCACTTACGTGGCGACTGCAAGGCTGAATAATGTGACAGCGTTTACGGCAAGACGTCTAGCGGCGAGCGGGAGGGGTGGAGATAAAGCAGACAAATAACAAAAGCGCGCTTCAAGCGATCACGCCGTAAATTCCTCAAAAATACCTCGTTATAGCTGTGTTCTCGCTATTACCGTGCTCGCTATAACGAGATTCTACTGTAGTTGAACAAGTTGTGGGGAAATTGTGCACACTGTAGGTAGTATTTTTTTCCTCGGAACTTAGAAGCTACTTCAGGCTTGTAACTTCAAGTTATATTGCTTTTTTGAATGCAAAAAAAAATATTCATTTTTATTTTACTAAAATTATGTTTTGTGGTTTGTCATGATAAAATTATTTAGTTGATTAAGTATTAATATTTAGAAAAAAATTTTTAAAATTTATATTTGTTTATTATATTTATAAATTTGTTACATTTTTCCAACAGTGTATATACTTTAGGGACAGGCACAAATACAAAATGGATGAACAGTTTGGACGGGACAACAAACAGGAGGTGGGCCTTGCAGTCAGGTTTAGGCACTGCAGTCAGTGTTAGGCACTGCAGTGAGGGTTAGGCACTGCAGTCAGTGTTAGGCACTGCAGTCAGTGTTAGGCACTGCAGTCAGTGTTAGGCACTGCAGTCAGTGTTAGGCACTGCAGTCAGTGTTAGGCACTGCAGTCAGTGTTAGGCACTGCAGTGAGGGTTAGGCACTGCAGTCAGGGTTAGGCACTGCAGTCAGGGTTAGGCACTGCAGTCAGTGTTAGGCACTGCAGTCAGTGTTAGGCACTGCAGTCAGTGTTAGGCACTGCAGTCAGTGTTAGGCACTGCAGTCAGGGTTAGGCACTGCAGTCAGTGTTAGGCACTGCAGTCAGTGTTAGGCACTGCAGTCAGTGTTAGGCACTGCAGTCAGTGTTAGGCACTGCAGTCAGTGTTAGGCACTGCAGTGAGGGTTAGGCACTGCAGTCAGGGTTAGGCACTGCAGTCAGTGTTAGGCACTGCAGTCAGTGTTAGGCACTGCAGTCAGGGTTAGGCACTGCAGTCAGGTTTAGGCACTGCAGTCAGGTTTAGGCACTGCAGTCAGTGTTAGGCACTGCAGTCAGTGTTAGGCACTGCAGTCAGTGTTAGGCACTGCAGTCAGGGTTAGGCACTGCAGTCAGGTTTAGGCACTGCAGTCAGGGTTAGGCACTGCAGTCAGGGTTAGGCACTGCAGTCAGGGTTAGGCACTGCAGTCAGGGTTAGGCACTGCAGTCAGGGTTAGGCACTGCAGTCAGGGTTAGGCACTGCAGTCAGGGTTAGGCACTGCAGTCAGGGTTAGGCACTGCAGTCAGGGTTAGGCACTGCAGTCAGGGTTAGGCACTGCAGTCAGGGTTAGGCACTGCAGTCAGGGTTAGGCACTGCAGTCAGGGTTAGGCACTGCAGTCAGGGTTAGGCACTGCAGTCAGGGTTAGGCACTGCAGTCAGTGTTAGGCACTGCAGTCAGTGTTAGGCACTGCATTCAGTGTTAGGCACTGCAGTCAGGGTTAGGCACAGCAGTCAGGTTTAGGCACTGCAGTCAGTGTTAGGCACTGCAGTCAGTGTTAGGCACTGCAGTCAGTGTTAGGCACTGCAGTCAGGGTTAGGCACTGCAGTCAGGGTTAGGCACTGCAGTCAGGGTTAGGCACTGCAGTCAGGGTTAGGCACTGCAGTCAGGGTTAGGCACTGCAGTCAGGGTTAGGCACTGCAGTCAGTGTTAGGCACTGCAGTGAGGGTTAGGCACTGCAGTCAGGGTTAGGCACTGCAGTCAGTGTTAGGCACTGCAGTCAGGGTTAGGCACTGCAGTCAGGGTTAGGCACTGCAGTCAGTGTTAGGCACTGCAGTGAGGGTTAGGCACTGCAGTCAGGGTTAGGCACTGCAGTCAGGGTTAGGCACTGCAGTCAGGGTTAGGCACTGCAGTGAGGGTTAGGCACTGCAGTGAGGGTTAGGCACTGCAGTGAGGGTTAGGCACTGCAGTGAGGGTTAGGCACTGCAGTCAGAGTTAGGCACTGCAGTCAGTGTTAGGCACTGCAGTCAGGGTTAGGCACTGCAGTCAGGGTTAGGCACTGCAGTCAGGGTTAGGCACTGCAGTCAGTGTTAGGCACTGCAGTCAGGGTTAGGCACTGCAGTCAGGGTTAGGCACTGCAGTCAGAGTTAGGCACTGCAGTCAGTGTTAGGCACTGCAGTCAGGGTTAGGCACTGCAGTCAGGGTTAGGCACTGCAGTCAGGGTTAGGCACTGCAGTCAGTGTTAGGCACTGCAGTGAGGGTTAGGCACTGCAGTGAGGGTTAGGCACTGCAGTCAGAGTTAGGCACTGCAGTCAGTGTTAGGCACTGCAGTCAGTGTTAGGCACTGCAGTCAGGGTTAGGCACTGCAGTCAGGGTTAGGCACTGCAGTCAGGGTTTACACCACAGCCAGGTGGGCACTACATGTAGTCGCTACACACATTATGGGCACCACCAACATGCAGGCACCACCTGCTGAGACAATGCAACACTACAACACAAGGTAACAACTTCGATACAGAAAAAAAATCTCATAAACACATAACAATAGAACAAATTATGAATAGATTACATTAACTTTATATATATATATATATATATATATATATATATATATATATATATATATATATATATATATATATATAAAGTTAACATTATGGATGTGCAGAGGATAAAACATTTTCAACAGGTTTCTTATCACTAGTTCTCATATTAGTTCTAGAAGTTCTCTTATTAATTGAAATGCACAATAAGTCTTTATGTAATATCATTAGTATTTTTTAAGGTACATAAGAAAGGTGGGTTGTGACTACTGTATTAAATGAAGGAATTTTAATGGCAGTGACTTCAAATATAGAAGAACAATAAAGTTTTAATTATAATTATTATAAACAAAATTTTCATATAGAATATTCATTTTAGTATAAAGAGAACGTAAATGGGAATTTAGATCAATAATATTGCCATTGTTTATTTTTTGGGTTATGAATTTAGGTAATTTTAACTGTACTCTGTTTTCAATATCAATTTTGTTGATGCTACTCCAAATCATCAAACCATATTCTAGTTTAGATCTAACTGAAACTGTATAGAGAGAAAGGATGGAATCAAGATTTGTAATGTTTAAGGTAATGAACTTGATGAAACCAAGTATTTTGTTTGAATGAGACAGAAGAGATTCAGTATTAAAATGTAAATAGGTATAGCTTTTGATAAAGTGAAATGCCTAGATCTTTAACATGTAATTATAAAATTGATGAATTTTCTAGTTTGTATTCATGGAAAAATTGAGTGGGTTTTTCTAGTGAAATGGTTACTTAGGTTATTATGTAGAAAGTAATTTGAAAAGGTAAAATAAACATACTAACAATTATTTATGTTTCTAAAGGACGTCAACAAGAGACGGGTGATGAAAGACCCAGCCAAGCACCAACGAAGACGAGAGATCCAGCGCACTATCGAGCGACTCCAACCTGGCAAAAGTAAGGGAAATCTTATTGGTAGTATTCAAAGTGCAAACAAAGCATCCGATGAAAATGGACTTTTAGGTAAAGGCAAAGATAAGGGTAACTCACTGATCACAAAAACTGACGAAGCCACACCAAAACTTAGCCTCGGCACAGTCCTAACCAGTGATGTACTGGCGTTTGGAGTGGAACGACACAACTTCGACGATGAGCCAAAGGATGAGAAGATAAAACCTGAAGTATCGAGTGACAAAGTGTTTGGTGTTATCGGTGTTGTACCCAAGGCAGTCTCTCCGAAGCCACAACCTTTCGACTTGCTCATTGCGAAAGGAAAGAAAGAAGATTCAAAGTCAGAAAAGGTGGCGAGCAAGGAAACAAAGCAAGCCAAACCTGCGCCTGATTTGAGCGTCTGGTTCAAAGCATTTGGCATACCCAAGACGACGCCAGTCGCCAAGAAGAAGACGGAAGTAGTGGCTCCGGAGCCGGAACCTCCCAAGATGGAGGACAAGAAGTGTGAGAAGATGGCGTGTCCTGGGCAGGCCCGGGATGTGCCGGAGAGAGGTGGGCAGGCGTGCGAGGCTGGCAAGGCAGCGACGGAGGAGGGGAAAGTGTCGTGCTCCCCAGGGTCTCGCCAGGGCACGGAGGAGCCGTGCAGCCCAGTGGGGCAGCCCCTCACGCACCAGACCACGCCGCGCCAGAGGCGGCTCAGCACGGGCAGCAGCATGTCGGAGCGCTCGTCCTTCAGCCAGGACATGATGGACCCCCTGGACGGTTCGTCCCCACGACTGTCGCTGGACGAGAGACTGGGAGGGTATCCGGCCCCGCCGTACCCCTCGCCGCTGCCCTCCCCGCGCGGAGAGGACGTGCCCAAACCCCTGCCGTACCCTCCCGTCAACGGCACGATCCGCGCAGGCTTCTACAAGGATACCTCGTCCAACCTGCAGAAGAACAGCCCGGAGAAGAGCAATAGCAACTCTCCGAATGATCGTGCCCCTGCGTCGCCGTTCCCCAGCTACACGCCACGGGCCTACCCTCCGTCCCACGACCCCGGAGGCTTCCAGCCGTACCGCAGCCAGGCACCCAGTCCCGGCTACGACAGCGTGTCACCATACGGGGTGAGCCCCGCCATGCAGTACTACGACACTACCAAGTCTTTGACGGAGCAGTACAGGGCAGCTAGATCTCAAACAGTTGATGAATATTTCCCTCCTGTTAGTTCGGGTCTCGCAAACCAGCCGGCTTCTGATGTTTCATCTCCTCGCGTGACGCTCGTGCAGAAGTCGCAAGCCTCGATGTTCCCTGTGAAGAAACGACCGTGCACTGAAATCGAGCCCGGAAATGATGCAGGGAAACTATCTCCTTCACTTAGAATATCTCCTAAACATCAACAAGATTCGCAGGAAAGATTGAATCAGACATCCGTAATAAACATGGCAGACCCTCCCATGGTTGGTAAAACACGCATGGGCTCGCCACTCGCTCACGTGTCACACATTCAGTCAGGTCCAGCAGATCACTCTTCCCCCCCACTGCACTACACCTCGTGCTCGATCATGTCCGGTGGGAGGATCGTTGATTCGACCGAAAACACTCCCGTGCCATTCGATGCCTCTCAGAAGCCAGAGAGGCTGCACCTCGGTAACTTGCCGAGCATCACCGTATCGAGCAGGATACACCCGTCTCCATCAGCTGTGTACAGCCCGCCCGTGACCTCGGACAGGGCTCATCAGGCCCTGGACCCACCCCAGCACGGCAGCGCGAGCAAGATGGGCTCGTCCACCCTGCCCGACACGCATTCGTCTGGCAAGCTGGTACCTCAGGCGAGAGCCACCTCCCCGCAGGCGGGCTTGGGGACGTCTCCCGGTGTCTCGTCAGAGAGACACTCCACGGGCCACGATCCCGCTGGTTTCCACAGAAGTCCCTTCTCCCCACAACTTCCAGCATCCTTGACACTGAATTCTTCGCTTGGCCTTAGAGGAAACTTGTCCAACATTCCACGTATTTCAGATAGGTTTGCAGCCGACGAGCACATCTTGCCCGGCGCCCAGTTTTCCCACATGTTCACTCAGTCTCAGCAGCAGGCCCCCGTCTCGACGTCGCTCGGGATGTTCTCTCAGCCTGCCTCCTCGTCTCCTTACCCTCTGCTCTCCGGGAAGGTGTCGGACATGCAGGCGACCTTCACCAGAGCCGTGCAAGACATCGCTCCGATGCTGACCACCAAGACGACCGCGGCGTCGAACCTACCTTCCGTGTACGGCGGGAACGTCACGGACTTGTCCATCCCCAACAAGGCACCGTCGCTGAGCGTCCCGACGTCGTTCGGCCGCGCCGGGCCGGAAATAACTTCCGCACTACCGGTCAAAGATATGCCGAGCACAGAAATGCAAAAGACGTACAATCACCCGAGCGCGGACCTGCTGGCCAGCAAGGGAAGCGTGGCTCAGGGCTACAGCAAACCGCCCACCAACCTGTCTGTGGTGCCCACGAAGACGGTCCCATCGGACGTGACCTCGCATCCCAAGGTGGCTCGCAAGAGGAAGAGCAAGCAAGCGGCGTCGAGCGAAGCGGCGGTGGGGACGGGCCAGACGGCCTTCCAGCAGTACGTGGGCGGCAAGGCGAGCGCGGAGGCGTCGCCCATCGCGCTCAAGTCCAGCAGCATCGTGCCCGGGAGTGCCTTCAACTTCGGCCCGGCGGCGTCCGCGCTGGGGCTGTACGCGGAGAAGGAGGGCTTCCCGGCGTACCTGGAGGAGTACCGCACGCCCTCGCCCAGCTACTACCTGGGCTCCAAGGCTCCCCGGGACAAGGCGGCGGGGGCCGGCTCGCAGTACCTGTTCCTGGGGCACCCGCAGGCGCAGCCGCCGGCCTACCCCTTCATGAGCCACCCGCAGGGGCTGGTGGACTCGGCCGGCTACCAGCAGTACTTGCAGCGTCGGCAGGAGGAGCTGCTCCGCAACCCCCTGATGCTGCCCCAGGGGCTGCTGCCCCCGGCGGCCGGCTACCCCGCCGGCTACCACCCTGCGCTCAGCATCCGCCAGCCCTTCGACCGACACTCCTGGTTATGAGTGTGCCGTATCTACATTCGGTGCGCGCGTGCGTTTTAACATTTTCATCGGAATACCAAAGAAGTCTCTTGCTGCACAGGAAAACATGTACGTTCGTAATGAAAATGTAACTTATTAGTTTACATTTTTTCGTATTGATGAGTTTGTTTTCATTATTGCTTGATATCGGAGCAGCCTTATGCCTTATATTTCCCAGTATTTTAAAGAAACAGTGTTACATATTCTAGTGCTCAGGTTAGATATTTGCCATCACCATGCGTATAATGAAACTGGCACATTTTAGCATCTACATTCAGTTAGGCTTCGAAATGTTTATCTGCTGTGTCTCAAATAAAAATAATTACAATTTTACATTTTGCGGAAAGTTGTTTTATCAAATACTGTCAATCTGAAACATAATTTTATGTATTCAAAAAATATTTATACACTGATATGTTTCATATCTAATTTTTCATTTGATTGTAAGTGTTGTTTGAATGGATAGATATTTTATTTAGTTAAAAAAAAATCTACAGATTGTTTGATATGTATTAATGCATATTTTTGTGTACATACATACATATATATATTGATATGCATGATGTAAATAGTTATGTTTACAAACGTTTATATGATCTGCTCAGTTGCTCCACTACATTATGTTCTCATTTTGTAATACGTAACTGTTGAGTTCCTTACGTGGCATGTGGAAGAGAAGTTATTTCTGATGACCTGATGGTATGATGTGCAATAGCCATTTAATAACTTCTGAAAACTAAGGCAAAACTTTCTTTAGTTAAATGGCAATTAACTTAGTTGAAAATGTTCTAGATAACAAAAACTTACCATTTTACAAATAATACTGTTAATGTTAAAGGCACATATAGATGTTGACAAATTAATTGGTATAATTTTCTTTGACATACCAACCATATGCATACAATTAATTTTTTAATGCATAGTGGTTTTAATACCTACTTAATGCTAAGAAAGTGGCAGTTTTTATTACTACCTGTTATAAAGTTTTTTGTCTCTTGATTTGTTTGTTGATTAAGTCATATCACTTGTAAGCATGTAACTCAAGAATGCTTTTCTGGTTTTACAGATAGCTTCATGCAGCTAGGAAAGTGAGCAAAGCTTGATAATTCACATTGCTTAGTGTTACTGTTGTTTTATTTATAAACTCATAACTCAATGATGCATTCACTTTCGAAGGAGACAAATAGTGTACTGTTGAGTTGTGTGCATTCACCTCGAATTCCAGGGTTATTCAAATTTTACTTGAAGTGCTGGCCAAATGTTTTACCAGTTGTGACACAAGCAAATTTGTAAAAGTGGAACTGATCATATTGTGAATAATAAAGTAACACGATTTTTTTAATAATGGTGCATCATTTGAATGTTTTTTTTGTTTTTTTTTGCAGAAAAGGAGAGAGCAACTTAATCCATAAATGAATGAATAGTCATAAAGATGACGAGGATTAATGAGCATTGATGACACGAACTGAGGGAAGGGGGAACGGCAGGACCTGGAGAAAAACTACCCGGGTGTCCATATTTCAGAAAGTCAAGGAAAAGTCAGGAACATTGGAATGGGTCAGGGGATTTACTTTAAATCTTGGAAATTCCTCCAGGGGAAAGTGTCATGCTCCAGTTTTGTCATCATAGACTGTGAAAGAATTAGTTTTTACACACTGTTTTAGTACATGGTCGTATGCACTGTTAAAAAGGTGCATGCAATTTTTTTTTTTTTTTTTTTTTTTTTTTAAATTTATAAATAAGTTACCTAGATTGTGATTTCTGAAAGAAATAACAAAAATACAGTCTCTGCCATTCCCTTAGCTGGCTTAGAATTAAATTTTTTTAAAAAATAGTACAGGAAATTTGACAGTTTGTTTCAGTTTAATTTTATTGCAGGTTTGTGTGGACACACTTAAATGTTTTTCACATTCCCCTCTTGCTATAAATTTGAGTTCGACACCGTTGATAATGGAATCGGAACTACAGGTACTGTACATGTAATCTGACCACTCCACCACCGTGATTTTAGCTTTATTCATGTTCCAACTAGTACCGAGTTCAACCGCTTATGAGTTTTTTTTTTTTTAGTAATGTGAGCCTTATGCAATTAAACTTTGGGTAAAAAAAAAAAAAATTTAACATTGCGCTGTGTGGTTGACTATGTGCTGAAATAAATAGCCCCATGTTGGTTTCTAATCAGAGTAACATCAGAAGTCTAGATTGTTTAATTAAAGTATCTGGCCAGTGCGAGCGAAGCACAGTGAGAGTGAAGCGGTGTGCTACGTCTGTCTGCCAGGCAGGCATGAGGAGGGGGAGAGGAAGTGTGTGTGTACTCTCCAAACTGCCAGGCTGCCACTGGGTCAGGAGACCTGTTGCCGGGGCGACTAGTGATGTGCGGACGTCCTCGGCAGTCCTCGGCAACGAAGCCCGACCAGGCCTTGAAGAGTGGCGCTGTCATTCCCACCCCTCGGCGCGCACATGGAGGGAAATGTGCGGCACACAGGTCGATTATCATTCATCCTCTTTGAAGGAGTCTTTTCAGTGCAGAGAAAGGTGATAAATTGACCACAAACACTTCCAACATAAATTTGATGATATCAAAACACATATATATATTTTTTTAACTGTGATGTTAAAACTTAGTTGAGTTTTTACAAGAAATATTTTACAGATGTGGCAGGAATAGCTAACTGCAATTTCCGTAACATACTCATTTTTTCACACTCGTATTCCAGCCAATTTCCCTGAGTTTTGCCTGTCTCGTGGCTCCTTTTTTGTATCATTTCCAACACGCAACAAATGCTGCAAGTATGAAAAATAAAATGACTGTATTGGATAAAACTTTTGAAACAATACGTTATTGTGACCGATGAATGAATATGAGGTCTTCATTTCCAACAATGTTCAAAGTTTTTAATGGTTGTATATCTCTTAGGTTTCATTATGTTTGTAAACTGTGCATGAATTTGTGGTTAAAATGTAAATTTTTTTAAGTAATCAAGAGATACTGATACACTTGGGTAACTGAAATCTAGTCTAGAACCTTGTTTTCCATATTCTCCACTGAGCAGTAACCCTATGATATGCATACTTGCCAACTTTCAAAATGTCTAATCCAGTAGAAAAATTAGTTCACACACGTCTTCTAAAAGTACTTTACGCAATATTGCACCCATCGTCAGCTTCACTCAGTTCATCTGTTCATATCTAGGTGTGTACTACGTATATATACACACAACATTTTTATACTAGTAATTTTTTCTTAAGAGAAATGCTTGGGTGATGTTTCAATTGCTTTCTTAGCAGGTTATGTTTTACAATGAAATGCACTATCCCCATTTTTAGTTTTCACAAAATTATCCTACATTTTATTGTTTTCTTCACCACTTTTCATATTACTATTGTTTTCTGTGGTTTGACTTTGATTTTTAATGTATTTTTTTCTGTGTTCAATGTTTTTATCACAATGGCAATCCGTGCAGAAAGCATACGTATTACCTTTATCGTACTTGATAATATTCGGAGAAACTCTTGCACATACACAGCTCTGCATGCCTGAAAGTACTACATGTTTCCCACTCATGTAGTAAACATTAATATAGTCATACTGTTGCAACAAATGTAATTACAATACTACATACACGCATCTCTAAATAATTATTCATGTAACACTAAGCATTAATTTTTTATGCAATCTAAATAAAACAATGAATTATGTAACTTAAAAATTGTTATCCAAACCAAAACACTGACATTTTGCACACTTATTCTCTGAAAGGCTTCAGACAAACACAGATGCCCAAACGTCAGAGCCCAAAAATTAAACAAGAACATGAAATTGTTAGATGATTGTCACTTGTAGCAGTCAACGGAGAAACAAATGACACAGATTATTTTTTTTTTTTTGATCTTGATATTCTGTCGATATGAAAACCAAACTCTTCCAAATTTATTAAAACAATGTAAAAAAGTCGGATAGCCAGTAAAATAACAGACATGGCCGTACAACCCTTGCAATAACGCTATTTTCCATATGTTTAGCTGGTAAGTAGTATAAGTTGGCGAGTCACTCTGCCTGGCCGAGAGGATGTAGCGACAGTGGTTGTTCAGGCATCAGGGGCTCGGGACAGGGTGTGGTTCACCCCGCGACAGCATGTGGCGCCCGGACGACTGCTACATCCTCACAGCGGCAGGGCAGACCAGATACATGACAGGTAAGCAGTTACGCTGAATTATCGAACGTAATATACTTTTAATGGGAATGCCAAAGAATGATTATTATTCACTATAATAATCCAGAGTGTTCGTAAAAGAATGTCTCAATTTCAATGTTATAACAGTTTAAGTAGGTAATTATAGTATGTATGGGGACACCGGTGGGTGGTGGGGGAGCCGGGGAGCCACGGCGGCCATCTTGGTTTACGTCACTTCCGGCGACCATCTTGGATTACGTCATTTCCGGCGGCCATCTTGGTATACGTCATTTCCGGCGGCCATCTTGGATTACATCACTTCCTGCAGCCATCTTGGATTTGACCTTGACCTTTGAACCCGGAGGCCATTTTGTTTTTCTAGAACTTTCCTCCATTTGGTTTTCTAGATCATTCCGCCATTTTGAGTTTCGTCCGCCATCTTGAAAATCTTTATTTATTATCCGATTTTAATGAAAAAAATTTAAAATTTAAAAAAATTAAATAATCAAAATTTTAAAATAAAATTAAAAATATTATTTAATAAAATTTTAATTAAAAACCTACGCATCGAACACCCCACTCCTCTAAATTACAAATACATCATCTAGCACCCCCACCCCTCTGTTACAATGACATCGTCTTCGAACACCCCACTCATTCCTGTTACAATTTTTCGTTACATCCACCATCTTGGAAAATCATAATTATTAACTTAGAAAATCAGGAAAAAAAATATACCATCGTTGTCTGCTGGAGGCAGCCATCTTATTTAGTGGAGACTACCATCTTGATTTCATCTGGTGGGTGTCGTCATCGGTTGTAGGTTTCTAAAGTATGTTAGTGTATGTAAGGTCGAGTTACAATTCTCTACCAACATTGTTATGAACCTTATAGACCAAAATCCACAGAATCCACAAGATCCACAAAATCCACAGTCACTTTGTTGTTGTAACCGACATTTTTTCTTAAAGTCTTATCACTTATAGGTTTTAACTAAAATATATGTTATCAATACTGTCGTTGTGGATGCGTTAGTTAAAGTAATGATAATTTAAAAAACATTTATTACTCCATCTTAGCTGACCAGAAATTTTTCATAGTCCTATCATACATGTAAACATACTAAATAAATTAATGTTTGTGTATTCGTGTTTAAAACTGCATGGAAGCAGATATTTAGGTGTTTGTGTATAATATCATTTCTTAGTGTTCGTGTTTGCGTTCCTGTGTTTAAAAGCTGCATGGAAGCAGATATTTTAGGTGTTTGTGTCTAATTACATGATCATTTTACGATATCAAATTAAGTATAAGTACCTTGAGGAATATAGGGCATTAATTAAAAAAAATAATAAGCGATATGTAGGTAAAATTATATTTACTGAATCAAAGAAATATATTGTACAAAACAAAACCCTCAAGGAGAGAAAAATATACTTGTCAAACGAAGCTATAAAAAAAACAGAAACTATATACAAAAATGAAAACTGTTTACAACAAAAAGACTGGAACTATACAACAGATAATTCATCTCCAACATAGCCGTGGGGAACCGTATGGATGCCATCCTCACATATTTGGCGCTTATCATCCTCCCATGTTATGGCCAGCTTATTTGTGCTCTCGCTATAGAGCACCTGCTGCCTCGAGCGTATGGCCCTAACTGCTACTCGTCGTGTGTGGTGATCGTGCAGGGCATCCAGGTAGTCACTGAATGTTATGCGGTTTTTGACCACACACCGCTGGATACCCTTGGCCTTCTTCTCAACTTTGTCACCACACTTGTATGCATACAGTTTGGCCCGCAGACCGACAAACTCACTCATCACTTTCCCCCCACACTCATCCTTAAACTTTCCGACAACCTTTTTGTTGATGGGGGAGAAGCAAGGGTGGTCGGAAGGGTAGCAGCTGGTGTCGAACTTCTCCATGAGTGTAGGATCGGCTTTGAGGTCATGGTAGAAATCATCGGTTTGTATCTCGTATACGAAACTATCGGTGTCCATGTATGCCAGATGAATGTTTTCTGCATATCTGGGTTTCATTGTGCTGTAATGGAAGTCGTACATGAGTGTTTTTGAGAGATCAAGTACTGCGAGTCCGGCATAGATTGGCTTATCGAAAATTATGGTCTCATGGTTCAGGTGGACTAGAGTCAAGTTCGGTTCATACATTGTGCGGTCCTTGAAGGATGGACGACACACCAGTTTCTTGAACCGCTTCTCGGAACATACCAACTCCATTTTGAGCCTCCGCCTCTTGTTCTCCATCAGTTTCCCGAAAGTACTGTTTACAGCGAGCTTAAAGAACTCCTTCTCGAATTCGTTGGCTGCAGCCTTGCGCTTATTGGTGTTGAGCTTAATGTATGGCTCCAACCACGCCGACTGCTCAAACTGGAGGACTCTGTGTACCTTAGTAACTATCAACCCATGTGATACTGCTTGCTGGAGGTTTCTGTAGTGTACAATGTAATGTTCCTTAATTTCTAGTGTTGTCATGAGCTTTGATTGTTTGGAGCCGGGCGGACATTGATTGATGGGGAGAAACGGAAGGTCTTTGTGACTTTCGTGGAGTTCAGTAGGGTACTCCACGTCACATTCGATAATGTACCCGATAGGAGAATTTTCTGGAATAGTCATGACATCAATAGATGTGTCTGACCATTTGAAATGTCGAATCGGAAGCGACAGCGACATCGCCCACCCGTACAAATTATTTGCATCAATGTACTGTAGATATGTGGATGGCTTGGACACATCATGTGTCTCAGGAACGTATTTGTTGTTACCCACACAATGACGTTTGATGCTTTGCGCTACACCCCCACGAATACCTGCTTCCACAAACATATACATATCGTAATCTGTCAGAAGCTCGAGTTGTACTCCTGTGGTGCGAAGCATCGCATCGAAAGCGAACCCAGGACAGGAAATGTAGTGTGACGGGTCTAGACTGTACGTCTCCAAGAAAGACTGCGAAAATTCTCGAATACGTCCGCCAAAATCAGGACATCCGTCTTTAGGTACAAGTCAGCGTACTCCCCCAAAGTAGCACACTGAAACTTGTCCCAGACATTTTGTGCGTGAGCGTAATCCGCCTCGGAAATACCAGAATCAGTCAGAATATTAAAGAACTCATCGATAGATGGAAGACTAGTATCGTCTAGTCGAGCAAAAGAATCAACGAAGTCGTAGGGGAAGACTCCCTTGCGAGTAACCAACTCCAACTCATCAGGAGCGAAAAACTCAGCAGTACTGACAAACTTGTCTGCAGGCAAGAACTCTGCGAGCGAAGCAAGACCCCGACTCATGAAACGGAACGTATCGACAAACTGAATGCTGAACTTATCATGCAACTTCTTGGAAAAAGTTATCAACTTCTCTTCCGAATTAGGAATGATGAAGATGTCTTTAGTGTTGTTGCTACTGTGGAGGAAAGTTTGGAGGGGTCGTACGCCAGGTTGTGGAAGAACACAATCATCTTTTTCGGTCTGCGCCTGAGAAGGTTGCAGTCATTACATGCAGGTCCAATAAATTCGCCGGTGAAGTGATTATGATCACGAACTTTCTTTACGACCCCTCCAAACTTTCCTCCACAGTAGCAACAACACCTTGCTTGCAGAAAAGCAGTGTTTTGTGCATGTGTGAGCGGAGTCATAGGAACAGACATAGAAAATATTTTCTGCACGTCATGTCCAATCTCCACAATGCGGGATATGAATTTATCGTCTGCGTCACAACCGCGATACACTTCAGGCTGTGAAGGAAGTGAAGAAGTGAGGTGTACTGGAATCACGGAGTTATCTGCTTTCACGTAAATGCAGTAGCTGTACGCTTTATGCTTTTGATACTGCAGTGTGTATGCTTCATCAGGATTCGGGTGACATGTATGGATTTTCTCCAGAATAGCTTCAAAGTCGCAATATACCACGATGGGCATTTTATCACTGTGATGGAAGTTTTTGAACTTCAAAACAGGAGGCAAACCATTTTCATCAACCTGGGGCATTTCCATCCTAACAGCAGCATGCTGTTTACAGAGCTCACTGTGTTTTTCCAAACACTGAAGACCAGTAAGCCCGCTAACCCTATCCTGATCATCATAATGCTTGAAGCATCTTTTGCAAACATGAATAGCCTCAGTGTGTGTAGTGATTTGGGACCGAACCAGAGCAGAAAAATTATTGATGTAGGCGAAATGGGACGAATTGTCATTGACCAAGAGCAGAAGATCGAAATGATGTTCTTTTTCTTCAGGAGCGACTCGTGCAGGAACAACATTCAGATTCTCGTCGATACTGTAAATGTTGATGGAGACTCCGGGGTTCTGTTTTTCAAACAGCGGTATTTGCTTGATTGGAGTAGGGGAGTCAATGTTGTTGAAGTTGAACTTCCCCTCCAAGTCATGGTAGCGCTGGTTGACACGTTCAGGATGCTCACCTTCCACGTACTTAACAAGAATTGACCACTTGAAACACATGTGGTCTTCGAGGTTTTGCGGATTGATCACAGCGTATTTGTCTTTGATGGAAGTAGGCAATTCAATGTAGGAGCTGGCACGGAGTGGATCAAGCTTGTTTATTCGGAGTTGAAGTCGCTTAACGGCCGACAAAGTCCATCCGGACCCCTTACCCATGTAATCTTCCTCCTCCTTGCAGATCTTGGAGATGGACTCGGTAACTGCCTCCTCCACCTCATGAACTGCGTAGAGGGGAACATTCATGGTTTTGAAGGCCCTCTTGTCTTCACAGGCATCTACTGGTTTTTCGTAGTCGCACTCAAGAACGACATTAAACTTCAGCGGTCCATTCTCTTCAATCTCCTCCTCAAGTTGGCTTATTATTTTTGCCTTGATGGAGTCCAGGTACGTACAAATGTCCTTGGCAGAACTTGACGTATTTACAGCAACATAAGTCTTCAAGTTGCCCTTGAATCCCACTTCGGCGGTGATGAAGCCATGGGTATTGGCCAAACCCGCGCCGGTCACCACCTTTGTTCGGCTGGTCGATGGTTTAGGCAGTACTGCTGGCTTAACTGCTGCCATTCTCTGCTTCTTTGTTGGAGGCGGAGCAGGCCCCTTGCACACCTTAATGTGGTTGCGAAGAGTGTCAGCCCTGACGAACTCTTTAGCACAGTTCGTGCAGGAATGTGCTATGCGGTTAGGGTTTAGTCCGCAAGCCGACTTCTCATGTAGTCTGGCGACATCAGCACGGGCGAAGGCCTTATAGCAGAAGCTACACCGGGTGCCTGATGTCGTGGCGACAGCACCAGTACATGTTGACAGGTGCTGCTGCATCTTGTCGCTGCGTGCGACCATCTTGCCACATAGGTGGCACTGCTGGTAGTCACGATGCTGGTTCTCGGCACACTGTCGCTCGTGCCGGTAGCGGTTCTTAGCTGCCGTGAAGGTAGCAGAGCAGAAACGGCATTTCTGCGCGGTAAATGCCATCTCGACAATCGGTAGACTGGTCTCAACGTACGGAACACGCGAAGGAAGCTCGACGTACGGAGAACTATAACATAAGAATAAAGAAAACAATGTAGCTAGATGTTACATGAAAACAAACATATCCTCAAAACTCTAGCCTCAAGCTTTCTAACCTAAACTACTAGCAATGTTACCAAATAAAAAAGTTGCAAACATAACCTCAAAACTCTAGCCCTCAAGCTTTCTAACCTAACTTGATAGCAATGTAATAAATAAAAAAGTTACAAACATAACCTCAAAACTCTAGCCATCAAGCTTAATAACCTAACTTGATAGCAATGTTACTAAATAAAAAAAGTTGCAAACATAACCTCAAAACTCTAGCCCTCAAGCTTACTAACCTAAACTGTTAGCAATGTTACTAAATAAAAAAAAGTTACAAACATAACCTCAAAGCTACTCCTTCATTCATGTACAATCCTAAAAATGG